>NC_062967.1:2132692-2432692 GCF_023119035.1 Salvia hispanica | reverse complement strand
TGATAAGCAGACCTCTCTGACTGATCAAGAGCCAATTCATAGAAGGACCTATCAACATCAGGAGCCGGTAATAAGCCATCATTTAAGGAACTAGAAATTGCTGGATCACTGCCACAGTGCAACATAGTACTTCCAAACACACATGCCAGGACAGCCCTGACAGGAGATAACTTGACAAGATGCTTCACTAAATCCAGCTTCAGAGGATACAATGGGACCCCAGGAGTGGCAGAAGAACGTGTGTAGAACTTTGGTTTAGCTTCTCGAGAAGAGGGTGAGAGAACCTTGCTTTCAGTATAACTCCTAGGGAGAGTGGGAATTACTGGAATGCAAGCCCAACCATTCCCAGATCTTGTAGGGTATACTGGAGGTACACATGCAGAAATGATTTCATGGACAAAATCTGAATTCATTATTTCTGCTACCTTAGCAGCTGCATCGGTACTGTCTCTTTCAAATACCAAACGAGTTAAGAGCTGAAAAATGATACAATAAGATAAGTCAGAATGGACCCAGCAGCACTTTGATGTTTACACATTTAAACAGGGTAAACTTCTGATGAGGCAAACAAATTAAAGGAAATAAATCTGAGAACAGTAAAACAAACAGGTAGGTTTGACACAATATGTTGCTTGAGATAATGAGGAAGAGAATAATGAAATGAGAATCACACTGTCCTTGAGCATGGTAAAGTAAAGGTCAATGGCTGTGTCAATATCCAGACCAAAGATCAATATTATTAACTAAAACTTTTTAGAAATCTAAGCTTTTAAAATTAACCTGTGCAGACCAGATAGAATATGCACAATTTTTCCTACATATGGAGAAAATGTATCTCCCAAGGTACAAACAAGATAGAAATTATTTAAAACAAATAAAGAGGAGAAAGAAACTTTACATCTTTGGGCCACTCATAAACTACTGAAAAGTAGTTGAAGTCATGAGTGGTGTCCGTCCCATCGACAATGTCACCGATTGTGGCAATGTGGAGAATGAACTGAGAAAGGAATGTTGTGCTCTTGGGACCAAAGGGACCAAAGAATCTTTTTTCTGAATTTTTTACATCATAACTTGCAGAATTTGCATTACTTTCTCCAGACTCTGAAGCCAAAGGTGGCGGCTTTGAGGGTCTTAAACCAAGCCCCAGAACCCAATTCTTGTCAAAACCTGGAAGCCCTCTCCCATCAGAATTTGAGCCCTCACCGTTAGCATGGTCTCTTTCCGCTTCTTCATCAGCAATAGCTCTAGCTAAATTGTGTAGTTTACCTGACATTTGAATGAATAATAAGAATTACAAGCCTAGTTGATAGATCTGCACATCACCAGAATTATGTTCACTGAAGAAACATGTACAGCGCCAAAGGGATTACCAGTAAGGAACTGTCGCTTGCCCTGATGAGCATCATCAATCATTTGATGAAGCATAACAAGAGCCCGATCTCTGTTACCTTGTCTGTGAAACTCAATTGATGATGACAGGATCACTTCACCTGATAAAAGAGCCTGGAGAGCTGTGGGTTTGTCCTGCGGTATGAATTAACAAACAAGTGAGGACTAACCATGTGATAAAAACGAATTTGAGCATGCATAACAAAAATAAAAATGTTGTCATAAAGTATTCAATAAACACAAAACAAAATATTCTTTAGATCCGGTTTGGAGCAATATCACAAAATTTGCTATCAGCAAAAGCATGAGAAAACTCAGATGTTTGTTGGTAACAATGCTTTCCATATCATGTCAACAAGAGGAAAGTCAGAATTCACATTAGGAAATATGATCTCTTACAGGATATGCACTAGAAATGCAAAGATTCTAAAGACCCCTCATCCGCCTGACACTAGTTTCCAAAGAAACCAAATCAAATTGCAATTTTACCAAAAAAAAATAATGTTCCTTAATGCATTGTTCATTGTTGAATTAAAGATGCTGTTGGCCCTAGGTATAAATTTCGTGCCGACTTCCACTGCATTTTGCAAACAAGACTGATGATATCCATAAATGATTCAGAATCACCAGTCATAACATAGACAAAAAAGTACATAATGAAGCAGCAACATTTTAATAGAATTGCTTTATACAAACATGATCTGGATTCTGAAGACAAATGCATAGAATTATCATAGATATTCAGAATAGCTCTCTGGTGTCAAAAATTCGAAAGCTCAAGTTACCTGTTCTGATAACTCAGACAAGCGCCTAAGGACACGCTTCACAATAGAAATTATGGCCACTTCACGAATTTGATCCCAATAACTTGGTCCTGTCTTTGGAGCACTACCAGGATAGATCTCAGAAAGCATAACTTGGGCCTAGCGTCAAAATTGATTAGAGTCAAATTCAATCCAATCATATCATGAATTTCATTTCAAATCAGAAATGACCATTAGAAATAACTCCACTACCAATAACTCCAATACGAAATCATGTAAAAATTCCAAAATACCCCCTTTCCACTCATTACAGCATAAGACTCAAGAACACTAGTACTCCCTCCGTCCCAGCTCAAGTGATTGATTTCTTTTGGCCATTGTTTTGCGAAGATGATAATAAATAGTTAAAGTGAAGAGAAAGTAAAGTAAGAGAAAGAGAATAATGTAGAAGAGAGTTGTATTTACATTATTCTCTTACTTTATTCTCTCCACTTTAACTATTTATTATCATTTTCCCCAAATGCATGCCGTAAAGCAGTCAATCACTTGAGATGGGTCAGAGGGAGTATATATTAGTACTTTAAATAATACTCCCTCCGTCCCATTAGAAATGAAACATTTGCTTTTCGGCACGGGACTTTATGTAGTGTGTTTTGTGAGTTAACGAGGAGAGAATAAAGTAAGAGAGATGAAAAAGTAGAGATGATATTGTTTCCATTTTAGGAAACGTTTCATTTTTAGTGGAACAACCCAAAAATGAAAACGTTTCATTTTTAATGGAACAGAGGGAGTATGTAGGATGTAATAACCAAAAAAATCTTAAATTTAAAAACTGAGCAAAGAAGATTGGGTTATGATACTTGATTCAGAAGCTTCGAAGACACATTCGGCAACCGCGAACAACCTGCAGCTACATCAATGCATAAAAGGATCTGCAACAAAAAACACCACCATTTGTGTCAGTAATGTTTGCAAGAAGTTCAGCAACTTCACCATAGCAGGGCTTAGAAGAGTGCAAAACACTTACTGCTGCCAAAGGTCCCAACTGAGAGCGCAACGACAAGAGATCTAATTCCTGAGCAGAAGCACCATCAGCAGCACGTGATACCACATCCTCCACCTAGTACTCAATCAAACCCAACATCAGATTTGTAGTCCTCTGAAATCCCTCTGTAAAAGTTCATGAGATAAATGCAAAAACTAAACTTAGCATGATTTTTCATTACATTTCATGCTAGAATTCGTGATTTCTCAGTTATAATTTTATTTGGTATGACTAGCACAGGATAGCCACAGACATGGTAATTTAAAATGTCAACTATCAAAGGCAATGTTCTTAGGGAGGCACAAGAAAGAAAACCTCGTCACAAAAAAAAAACAAGTCTTCACAGGAAAAACCAAAATGCTAGATCGAATCTACTAGATGTTATAGATACATGAGAAGTTTCACAAGAACATAAAATTAGCACCCATCAAAACTTATATGAAGAAAGATATTTGCAGAAATAGTTAGGATCATACAGATGTCTTGTTGAATGCAGCATCCACCCATTCAGTCAATTCCAGTGTGGCTTTGTCTTCTGGAGGTAAAGAGAATCGAGAAATAGCTTCCTCTCCAATGTCATACTTTGCCCGTTGCATGCAACTGAAGTACAAGCAATCACCACCGGCCAACAACATTGGAGCATCAATTGTTATTATCACAATAATACAAGCATATACTCATGCAAATACAATGTCTAAACTGCAAAATTATGGACTTAATTCTTATAACATAACCAGCAATTGCATGGGTTTTTCCAAGTTCCATAGAATTACATACAGAAATGGAAAAATTATCACTTGGTCGAACCAATAAATCATAACCAATAGAGAAACTCACAGATTAAGTAGCTTAGATGGGGCAGCACGAAGCACTGTCTGAGCCTCCTTCCACCTCCACTGGCGTTCAGATAACGGAAGGAGACGTTGCAAAACAGAAAGGCGCCATTCCCAGTCTTCAATGAAACGTTTTGCTGTCAAAATTCTCCATTCTAAAGCTTGTTTACTTCCAGCAGATATATGGCCATCCAAGGAATTGTCCAGATCAGATATTGATAATGGTAGTTGCTGCCGCAAAATATTTAGTACTTGTCCTGTAAAGGAGACAACCATCTCATTTCCCCCTTCTCTGCTTATTACATCAACTTGTAGCCCACCACGAGAATTAAATGACTTGGATAGTCTTCTCATTAGGTCATAAGGTGTCAAATCAATTTGTAGATTGTCCATGTATAGTAGTGAGATTATTATGTTCACTGTATATATCTGCATTTCAGAATGACCAGCCATAGAATAATGAATGATGGATAATGAAGGGAAAAGAAAACAGATACTCTAGCACCAGTCAGTACAACGAAGTGATAAAGAATGAAAGAAACATCAACGTATGACAACAGAACTGAAAGGCTATGAGTTTAGAGCACTTCCCAATCTTCTACAAAAAGGATGATGGCTTTCATGTTGAGATATGATTAAAACAATCATTCCTCCTTCATAGCAAATAATGGTTCACTAACAGCATAAAATATTTGACTGAAAGTCAATCCTACTCCCAAAACTACTGACATAAAAGGATGAAAAGCAAGATAGTTGTTAAGACTTTGGAGGAAAGAACAAGGTGGGCATGTATTATCAACAAAATTCAGCATCATTCCAAATAACTTATCAGTGTGAATCATTCAAGAGAGATGTCCTGATTAATAAGAATACAGGGAGTTGTTTTATTTATGTTTCCAGATTGTCAAAGCCACAGCACATATATTGAAGTAGGCGATGCTTCTGTAATTAAGGAAGCAAAGTCCAACCCAGAAAACAACAAATAATAAAGACAAAATTTAGACTCACAGAAGCAGAAACATAGAGGAAACTGCCGAAAACTATACCTAAACCGTAAATGAGGCTAATCTACTTCATGCTTGAAGCATGAAAGCATCAAATAATTCATAAATCCATGCTGCTTAACTTTCATCGCATTGCTGAATGGTGACTATAGCAATACCAAGGGCAGGATCACAATTCCTCATTTTGGTGCAGAAAGACAATAATGACAAATATGAAGAGTACAAAGTTCACAAAACCTTGCGGGCAGTACTAGTGATTGCATCAAAATGATTCTTCAGTTCTTTCAAACAATAGAAAGCCATTTGCTGATCTCCCATTCCATCAGTTGTACTCCTTTCCATAGCTCCAAGTGCAAGAAGAGCAGATTCGAGAGCATATCGCATGTGCATAAGTTCAACATCTTGCATCCTGAAAACATGCACATGGGAGGTTGGGAAATTCAACAACTCTTTTTGTAAATATTTCCAAATATGACCCAACAACATAATGGTTGAGATTTGAGAACAAGATAAAGGCTGCATCGAGAAACCACCACAGTTCTAACAAAAATTTCTGAATAGAAACTTAACAATTATCATGAAGAGGCATCTATAATTTCTCCTCATATACAGGAAAAAGGCTCATAGCAATAGTATTTCACAAAGATATTTCAGAATTATAAAAGTTCTGAGAAAAAGTAATCTGTTTGGCTATTAATTTTTTAAATTGATTTTACCTAAATTATCAGCAGAACCATTCATATATAATTCAGACTGCTATGCAAGTGGATAACAAAATCATTTTCAGAATCATGATGGAAGCTGGAGATATCAGAATTCTAAAACAAGATTTGATATCAAACAAAGTTCTAAATAATTGAGATTGCATCAAACAAATATCACTGATAAATGTCTTCTTTGAGTCAATAACCACAAAGAACAGCAGAGTCACAGTCAACATGTGAGCATAAATTCTGGAAGAGAAAGGTTCTTCCCTAAGTCAGTAACTCTACCACCCTCAGCTGAATAGGATCACTGATTTAAAAATAAAATTGAAACTTAAAAGCTAGCAAGATGTTTAATCACCCCACGAAGTGGGTAAATGAAAACTGCACCTCTTCCAAGCATCTGGAGTGGAAGTAATAGGCTGCATGCTAAGGAGTTCAATCGCATCTTGAAATTTTATTTGAGGAACTAAATCGAATATCACCTACAAAAAAAAATCGGTGGAATACCATGCATAAGAAAGCTATAAATTCAAAAAATTCTGTTAGACCATTTAGTAATAAGTACTCCCTCCATCCCTTAAAAGTGTGCTCACACTGTTTTGGCACAAGTTTCGATGAATGTTTGGTGAGTGAGTAGATGAAAGGAAAAAGGGGCCCACATTTGTTGTAGCGGTATTGTATTTAATTGTGAATGTTAGGTAAGTGGTTTGTCATGCTTGGTTTTTGTGTAAATAAGTCGATACAGTGAGAATAAAATATAAAGGGGTTAGTGGTGAGGAGGTTTCTAAAAGTGGAAAGTACACACTTTTGAGGGACGGACTAAATTGGCAAAATAATATAAGGGATGGAAAGAGTATCAAATTTGACCAACACATCCAAATCATCTGACAGGAAAATCAGTGGGGTTGTACAAGTAAAACAAATTTAGAGTCTTACCCTAAGGGGGCTCTGGACTGATAATCTCTCCAGTACGAAGTTTTCCACGAATGGATCAAATTGAGCATTTTCATACCGCTGTTCTATGTCTTTTCCAGATAATAGTATTGAGGATTTTAGACTCCACGGTTGACCAGAATTGTTACAAGCAACAAAAGAAGCAATGTCAAGCCGGTAGCATAGTGTATCGCAAAGATTTTCTACACAGGACACCTGACAACAGCGACATGTTAAGCAAATCTGTAGCTTGCATATATAGGAGATCTAAGTAGAGGATTCTTGTCACCGTACAAAAGCACAGTTCACTGGCACCAACAGAAATTGGCTAGCAACTTAACCAGGGTCAAAGATATTTACCTCATCCAATTTATTATCATATGGAGAGGACTCTTCCAATCGAAGAGCTTGGGATTTACTTGCCCACAAAGACTGCATCAGTTCCCTTCTAATTGTTGTCTTCCCAGCTAGAAGATCCCATCCCAAAGCAGCTACCAGGGGTTGAAGCCGGGGAAAGAGCATAAGAATCTAGTGTATAGAGTCACCAGCATAAGTTAAACAATATCAGATCTCAAAAATGATAATTTTCAACCAGGACCAAAAAAAAACACCAATTGTTTTCATCGGAAATTTTAGTAAGCCAATTTTTTAGAAGAAGGTCCAATAACATGTCACTAAAGAAGAATCAACATATGAAAGTTTTCTGACTTCTGCGCATGTCCCAGGAAAAGGTACAGAGCACTCCAAAGTTTCCTTCAGCAGAAGAACATGAAGATAGAATCACCAAAAAAAGGTTTCACTTTTTAGAAAACATATGAAAATCTTTGGAAAATATTCACAGTTTGTAATTGTAACCTTTTACATGGAAGACATGCTACAGACATCAGCTAGATCAAGTACCGTATTTGGTATTTAATGTGTAGAGTTTACTTGGTAAACTGCTAAGCAGAAAATAGCTCCATCTGTGTGTTGGCACTGGGGGAGATGGGGGAGGGGGGACTGTTGATAAATAGCTCAAGTGAACAGTTAAATGCAGCATACTGAAATTCAAGCTTAAATTCAAGGCAGGACTTATTTACACAGCATTGCCCAGATGAGTTCTAGAGAATAAACCTGGCAAGCTTCTTGGATCTGTTCTGTCCGCACAAGAGACAGAGCAGTATCCATAACACATCCAAGTACATGCAAGCCTCTAATACGAGCATAGTGACACATGTCTCTCATGCAAAGCGAAGTTGCAACTTTCAAAGTCACTGGTGTCTCAGCTGACACTGTGTCAGGCGTCAATTGTGCAATGAACTTGTGAAGGCGCAGAAGGGGGAGAGGGATCTGGTCGCCTTCTGAAGCACTGTAAGCCTCAATTTCTTGAGAGAGTAGTTCGTCTTGGATAAACTGTGAGACCGATGATAGACATAAGAATTCTTTCGAGTTGCACTATAAAACATAGTTCACACAACACGAGTCTCAAATTGAATAGCTAACATGAAGTCATGAATTAACCATCATAAATCCATATGAGACAAGTATGAATAGATCTTAATCACCATTCATTTACCAAACACGTATATTTACAGCTTTCTCACACTTTATATGAGCACCAACCCCTCTTTCCAAAGTTTTTTGTAACCTGTATTCATAGCCCTAAATGTCTATGTAGTTTAGATCATAGTATGTGCATATATTAGAAATTGAGCACCCTGACTATGAGAAGACTTCCCACTTCCATTAACTCTCAATAACATTGTGTCTTCTGTATTCTACATCAATGCCAAAATACATAAAA
This sequence comes from Salvia hispanica, assembly GCF_023119035.1. Classification (NCBI taxonomy): domain Eukaryota; kingdom Viridiplantae; phylum Streptophyta; class Magnoliopsida; order Lamiales; family Lamiaceae; genus Salvia; species Salvia hispanica. The sequence continues at coordinate 2,424,234 of NC_062967.1, read as the reverse complement.
AAAAATTCAAAAGCATCTGCAAGGTTATGATTACAGATCTAGTTTCATAACTCAAAACTCACAGGAAATTTTAGTGATCAACTGATCATATAAGCTTGTATCTAACAAATTCACGGGCAACAGTGATCATGTTCCTATAGTATCATAAAACTGTGCATATCATAAGGAGAATGCAACATAGGACCTGGAATTTCAGTTAGCCTTAATTAACAACTTTGCATTTATATCCACAGGATATCTGGGATGATCACCTATCCCACATGATAACTCTTTGGCAATTAGCATGACCTAAAAAAGTGATCATGGTGATAACAAGCAATGAAGATACTGGGGCAAATAGTCTCAAGGGCCGAAAGGAGTTTTCATTGACCCAAGAAATATATCAATTGTCTATGAAAGCCAGTTCCACCTCTCTAGACGGAGTGCTTGGTTTCTGAGGTTTATAGGGCAACACCATCATTTCCTCAAAGATGACAGCAAGATGACCCAAACACTGACTATGCAAGAAACATTCAACCAAATATGGTTGTATGGGCAGTAGCTGGGCAAGAAGCAATTTAACTTTGAAGTAATGCAACAAGCCCTTACATCGACCCAGGCCAACTTTCCCTCTCCTTTAGCTCTTAGTGCAATGCATTTGAGGCTAGGTGCATAGAGACCATTATCATGAAACATGGAATTGCATTAATCAATTAGCCATGACACATGGAGTGGCATTAATCAAAAAGTCATAAAATATGGAGTGGCATTCATCAATTGCGCCGTGTGCTTAATCCGCCCATCTCCCTAAACATTTCCATGCTATGGTATGAAATTGGATATCAGAATGGCCTATCATCCTTAGGTGATGATCAGTCAGAGGTTATTCTGATTGTTCACAGATGTTTGAAGACTTATCGGAAATGTTTGATTTTGGAGTATCTTCGCCCCTAGAGTGCTAGGTGTACTATAATAATAACGTCCCTAAGGCTACAGGATTAACTCCACTCAATGTTAAATGTTAGAGTCCCCTAATTTTGGCTTAGTTATTTCTATGTACAATTCAGTAAAAGCAATGGACAACGAGTTGGCTAAGCAGATTTTCATGTTGACCAACCCATTTTCACTTGGAATATGCAGACTAAAGAATGGTTCACTCATTCTCAAGTTGGCGATAAGGTATTTCAAAAATTAAAACCATAGAAACAGACATCTGTGTTTCATCGTTTGCACACCATGCTTGCTTCTCATCAGATGTAACTCATTTTCAAGTGTTAGGAAAGGATGGAGCGGCGACATACCATCTCCAGCAGTCAGTTGTGCATGGATCCACCTAATTTTATATGTTTCTTATTAGCAAGTGACAGTCACGCAGTCTTATGTTCCCGTGCACCATAGCCAAACTTTATTTTAGAAAATGCTCAGAAGATTAGTAATGTTTCCTTGGCCATTGAAATAACAGTCCCATCCTATTGCTTGGCCGGAGTCTTAATTAATACTCCCTCCGTCAGGTCCGTCCCATTCAAGATGCCCACCTTTCCTTTTTAGTTTGTCCCACTCACGATGTCCACTTTCTACATTTGGAAATTAATCCCTCTCTCCTCTCTTCCCATTAAAATATTCAACTACCTTTTTTTCTCTATACTTATTCCACCTAACAACTCCTCCTAAAATCTTGTGCCACTCAAGTATGTGTATGAGTGGAACGGAGGGAGTACTCAGTTCCTTATATATGCACTTATGCAGTAATAATGTACATATACGGCCATGAAATTGACCAACAGTAACATAAAAATGCTTAAAAACAGCTCACGACATAAATTGCCGGCACACATGTACCCAACTACTGAGGATACACCTTACAGGTCCTTACTAGAAGACAATCACCTTGTCCTTGCTGGTATGAGACCTTTACCAAAACAATGGACACACACATACAAACTGGTCATTTCAAAGTCTAGCAAATGAACCTCCATCTTTACAAGTATTAATCCTCTAGTAAGTTCAAAAGGCCATTTACTCGGGTTGCTTCCCATCAATAAACTTACTTTATATCATAAAATAAACTAAGTCTCATTTCAAATAAAACAAGTAGTTGCTTATCAGAACTCCACAAGAATCTGAAAATGGATGCACTCGGCAGTATCTTATCAAGATCCTGAAGGACTTTTTCATATAGCTAAGAGTCTCAGATATTCATGAATTCAGGTCATGCGCTACTTGCTCACATAGAACATATGAAAAATCATGTGTATCGGAAGTAAGCAGTCATCCTCCAAACAATAATTTACCAGTAATATAAGATATGAGCATCAACAAAACCTGAAGCATCCGAACAAGATGAGTGCATTGAGACGAAATCGCTTCTGTGTATATGGAAAACACTTTATTCTGTATGGCTCGTGAGGTGTCTCCATAATCATGTATTCCTGACAACACCCTCTTAAGAAGATCTCGCAAAACCATGCTATAAGAAATGAGAGTGTAAAGTCAGTGGTATGATATAAAGGCTTCACATAAGAAGATTATTCTAACTATACATGGATCAATAATGCATTCCGCATAATATACTAACATCAAGGTTTAGCTTATTTCCGAACGAATAATAAGAAAACACAAATACTCAATATGTATTCTGTAACTGAACCCATTAGCTAACACAGTGACCAACTAGACATTACATCTGCAACTCAAGTGCAGGCGCAAACACCTTATCAACAACAACGAGAATAACCATACCGGTACTCAGCCTCTTCAACCCCTCGGTTCAAATGAAGAAACCTAACATGTGAAATAGCACCATCCACATCGCTATTCTCCAGGCACTGCTTCATGGCGTCCATATGTGTTGTCTGAACACACTTCTGAACCAACCTCAATACCTCCTCATCTTTCTCCTCACCCTGCCTCCCTCCATTTCTCAGAGCAATCGCCAAACCCCCCGAATCCTCGGCCTCCACGCACCCCACTTGCTCTCCAATATTAGCACACAACACATCATATATATCAGAATTCTCCAAAATCGACCCCCTCAAGACCATCAATTCCGCTTCACCCAGTCCCCTAAAACCTAACCCCTCCGGCTCCCCAGAGTCATCCAAATCCGGCCTCAAACGGCTCAACCCCAACTGCGTAAGCAAATCCAAAACCCGCAGCTCTTCATTCCTCACACTGTCCTCATCCAAATTCCTAATCACACCGCCTTCAATTGTTCGCTGAATCCTAGAACTAACAATATGTACATACAACAAAAATTCGGATCGCAATTTCAGCATATTGGGGTCGAACGACCATAGATTGGAGGTAGCGTCGAGGAACTGGAGCAATTCGACGGTGCAGAAGAAGGTGAGGTCTGCGGGGGAGGGGCATGGATCGGACCACGTGACCGGGTCGGGCGTGCCGAGGCGCCCGCCCCGGGAGACGACCGTCTGTAGAATGGTTCGGGCCAGGTCGGGATTTCGAGCGCGGAGGCTGCGCACCGTGGCCCGAAACGGCTCGAATTGGCCCAGGAATAAGTGGTTGGCGGCAACTCGAGAGAGAAGCTCGGTGTCTTTGTCTTCCATGGTTGGAATTTCTGCTCAGACGAGCTCGTGTACATGTATTGTGTGTGCGTTGGGAGATGAGAGAGAGACGAGTTCAGCTGAAAATTAAAATTGATTTGAGTACATGTTTTGTGTGTAGTGCTAATATTCCAATTGACAAACGGGAACGACGTCGTATGGGTAAACAATAAAACCCACCATATTAATTTGAAGGCCGATTAATCACAAATGTAATCAATTGGTGTTTACACATTTCTTTTGGTACGAGGATTGTGAGTTAAATGAATCAACATAAAATAGGAGAAAGGAATAAATAAATAGTAAGATACTAATATAACTGATCATTGATTGTCAATTTCGATTCCTAACGGCATTGATTTTATGTATTGACAAAATGACCGTGGAAGAAATGTCATATAAAAGTGATTGTGGTTCTCAATATATCATCGTCCTAGAGCCAATCGCAAACCTATGGCAATATATTTCGCTTGCGTTCTTCGGTGCCACCAAGCCAGATAACAACATCACCACCGTCTTCAATAATATATTGGATTCAAGGGCACCATGTATAAACTTCACTACCAATGGATGTCGGTATCAAATGGGCTACTACATCGCATATGACATCTATCCATTGGCGGATCCAGTGTATAATAAGGGGTACGAATGTACCCCCAAAACATGAGTTATTTACTATATATTGCTTGGGTATTGTCAATAACATTACTCTAGCCAAGTGGTAGAACACCGCTCAGTGACCTCAATGACCCTGAGATCGAATATTATTATCAGCATTCTACGTAAAAGTCGCATCCCCAAATTAAAAATACTGACAAATTCTACGTAAAAGTCGCACCTCCAAATTAAAAATACTGACAAATTTTTAATGGACGAGGGAATAACCAACGACATGGTTATTAAAGACAAGTGAGTCAATGCCGCTAATTGGACTGATGAAGATATATAATATTCCTTAACAAGGGGGTCATCTAGAATTCTTGAGCACATGCAACTCGTTGTGAAGATGCAATAAAAAGGAACATGACCGACTCTAACATCATCGGGGAGCTCGTGGGAGCCACCGCTGCTGCTGTGGTCACCGACGAGGTTCAGCCGCTGCTTCTTCGGCCAGCCAGCATCGACACCTGCCCGGAACTTCTCAGAACCCATCAACACCAGATAGCAGTTCCAGTAGGTGAATTCCTTATACAGCTCTGGCACGGGGAATGCTCTCTCCGCTATCCTCAGTCCTCGTCAGTCTGGCCGATCGCCATCCTACAATGGCGGCGAGCCAATCAGCGAGCGTATCGGCCAGCGACGCTAAATCGGGCAGCGCTCACCTATTTTCTCGCCGAATTGGCGCTAGCCGGCCACAATGGTTCGGCAAGCGGACCGGCCAGTGTCGGGAATTGGCTAGCCGGCCCGCTCGCCGCCATTGTGGATGCTCTAATGCCATTCACAAGAGGAGGGAATATTTATAATTTGAATTAGATTTATTTCGTAGAAATAACATCATAAAACAATAAATTCGGTTTTTAAATGATTTTTCGCATTTTTAAGAAGGGCACGATTCACGAACAGAGTAGAAACTAGAAAGAGTGACGGAGTTTAGGCGGGAAACCAAATAGTTCACACTTACCCCTTCCAAAACCCCCAATAAATACAAGTTTTACTAAATTACTAAACCCTCAAATTTGTTGCAGACTATCTCATTCCATGGCCGGAGCTAACCGAGGTCCGTCGCCGTTGGCCGGAATTCCTGTAAACAAAGGCGCAGCTGGAGCGTCGGAGCCATCCTCGCCGAAAATGACCGACTTCGACTCCTCCCGCACGAAGCTTCGCCAACGATGGGAGTTGGCTTCAGTTCTCAACTTTCTCCACGTAATCGCTCTCCTCCACGCCATTTTTTCCATGACTCTGATACGTTTACTTTTTTTTCCACCTCTGTTCAGTTCATGATTTATATCTTCCTTCAAATGTGTGGTTATGGTAGGCAGCGATTCGCTGTGGAAAGAGATTTTGATCTCATGTTCCAAACACGAACCGTACAATGTTGTATTTTTCGGTGTTTTTTTGATCTTAGGTTTTTTCGAAAAAGATATGAAGTTGTGAGTTGTTTTCACTTGTGAATAATGCACCTACAGGTATTCCATCCGGTGATTGGTAAAGATCTGAAGTTATCAGCTGAAGACGTAGAAACTGCAATCATTGAGCAAAACAGTACACTTGCTCAGCTTCACATAGCACTGTTGAAGGTTTCCTTTGCTTCTCACAAGTTAGAGTACATTTTTTTTATAAAAATTGCCAAGCTCTTGAAATAAGATGTTATTTATCAAAATTTTGAAAAAACAAATCTGATGCATCTCCTAGATCTTCATTATATTTGCCTTTTCTGAATATTTTAGGGAATTCTCTCTTCAAAGCAAGCCCAAACTTTAAAGTCCTCTGATGGGTGGATGGCTGCTCTCAGTAAGGCTCTCTCAACGTGGTGGCCTTGGGTAGGTCAAACCTGTAATTGTTATCGGTATGGATTTTTTTAGTTGGAGAACAGGGGTTGTCGAAATTAAACCATAGAGCTCACTCTCACTACTTGCACAGAAGAGATTAGCTACTTGAGTTTCCCCAAAGTGCTGTTATGGTTTTTTAATACTAAAAGATGCAGCTGCCCTACATCTTGCTTTGCAGGTTGCTGAAGGAGATTTTCCTTTAACTGGAGCCAAGGGGTATATTGTTTCTTGATATTTTGTCAGTTGTAATTCCTAATGTCACGCTATCACAACTGCAAATCTGTATTTCCTCTCAATCCCGTTAATATATGTTGTTTTCTTAAATGTTCAGGGAGGAAATATCCATTTATAAGGAGCTCGATCCAACAGCTCGTCTTATGATTCTTAAAGCTCTTTGTGAAGTTCGAGCAGATGTACGTATCTACACTTGATGTTCTTTGCACGCTTAATTATGCATATCATTTTCTTGCTCAATATTTTTTATAAGATTTTGGGTCTGATTTTATTCTAAGGCTATAGGTAGCATAATGGACTTCCAGTGGGAATGCTGAAACATACAGTTGTTTGAATTTTCCATTTTTCTGGTTTTTGTTGCAGCAATATGATGCTGTGTCCTATATCAGTGAGCAAATGAAAAATGGCACTGGTGTTTCTTATTTTCGAAAGGACAAGCTTGGAAGTGATGGCGACAGAGTATCATTTTGGTAAGTTGCTGTAGAAGTTTAGTTTTGTAAGTAAGGAAGTAATGGAGGTTAATGACTATTGGTTACAGGTATGATGGAAACGAGACAATTGGTCACAGATTATATAAGGAGGTTCACTCTTTTGAAAATCAGCAACCCAAAAAGAAGGATAATTCCCCTGCATTAAACTGCCAATGGGAAACCCTTGCTACCAATCTAGAAGGATTCAACAAGATTGTGGTATGAATGCATGTTTTGTTTTGTTACACAATTTCCTCACTGCCACATTGCATTTATTCCTTGCTTCTTTTGATGGTAGGATGAATTCTCATCTAGTAAATTTAAATGGGAGGTTGCTCTTGCTAAATCAATTGAAATGAATGTAATTCCTGTTCTTGCAAAGCAGCAGAAGGTTAGTAAGAATCGTTTCCAGAACTATACTTTTGTCATATATCAAATTTTATGTTGGCTTCCGAAAATGGCATGATCTCTATATTACTGCATTTGACAGAAAAAAGAGAAGGCGATGTACCGGTTGCAAAGAGAGCAATTACTATTCAATGGTTTTCACAACTTTGTATCAACTCGATCATGTCGTACTAACAAGCGTCCTGATTACGTATTTGGTATGTGTTGGATTTATGTAGTTATATATTTTGATAAATACCTGAAGGCCTTTTTTCTAGTCCTGCTTATTGTGGTGGCATTGTATTGATTTTATGTTTATGGGCCAAATTCCAGAAAACAGCTTTAGATTGTGTTGTTGCTGATCACTTGCTTATAGTTGCACATGCTAACAGTTAAGGTACTAGGCTGAAGTTGCAAATTTGCTTTTCATTGATTGTTTTTTTCCGTGATGCTTGGACACCATGACGGTTTCATGACTTGTATCTTGATTCTTGGACAGAATAAGTCATTTACTTTTAATTGCAAATGACTATATTCTAATCGTGTGACCTTAAGGCTTGAGATATGGACACTGTATGAGAGCTTGGAATTAGATAAACCAGGCTTATGACACACCACAACAAATTGCTATACTTCATAAAAGCACATCAAGGTCAAAATGTTGTGAATTTATGCTTGATAACTGACCATTGTCAATGTATTTTAACGTTGAATAGAATTACGTGTCATGCTTGGAGCTATAGCTACAGGTCAAGAAACTATAGGTTATCCACATATACACGGACAACAGCCAGACAGTCTATTGTAGAGTTAAAAAATACAGATAAATCTACTCCCCCCACCTCGATATTTGACTAACAGCACCTATTTTATTACAGATAAATACGACAGAGATATTGCAGAGGCCATAAAAGATACGAAGTAAGTAACCTATTTCTCATTATGTTCTTTCTTATATTTTCTTCTCTTGCTTTACTTAATTACAAAGAGTTGTTTTACTCTGAAATTTGAATTAGACGCTTGAGTGGCATGCTTTAATAAGCTGCTAAGATTCTGAAATAGCATGGATCTTTAGCATTGGTAGTTGTCTTTTCAATTTGTATTGATCTTAAACACATTCTTACTTTGACTCAAGTAATCCTCTCCCCTTTAGCTGTCCCTTTCTTATTTTGTGATTATGATCATGTGACAATATCATTGTCTTCCAGTAAAAGAAAGACTATTGAAGAACGAATGCAGAAAGACAACCCGAGCCTGCAAAGGATGACAAATACCTCAGATGGATCTAACAATTCAGCAACATCTTCAAGGGACAGTGAATCTACTGAAACTGATACTGAGAAACACAATCCAGAAGAAAGTGACGGTGCTGATGGCTCTGAGGATGAAGAATATGTGGAGAACGAGGAAGATGACATAGAAAAGGATGAAGATGAAGATGAAGATGACCTAGAAAAGGATGAAGACAAAGACGAAGACGAAGAAAAAGTTCCCAGTCTCAAGCAGAATATGCCTCTAGTCCACAGGCCAAAGGGATCGCGCTTCAGTAGCAGGCTAGCCAGAGTTCCTGGCCACACTATCCCAGAAAGCATGAATTTAGGATCTAAAAACAGGTCAAGGCAAAGGCCATCCGTCAATACTGCTGTTGAATCCATAGTGGTTGCTGATTCTGAAGACGAAAGCTCGTCATGAGACATGAGCTGAAGATTCATGAAACTGATCGCGTTTTTGCTCAACCACCAGTGCCCTGGGGTAAAAGATGATGATTTTTGAGAGGATTCTTGGAGCTAGAAGGGAGACTTTGGTGCAGCTAACAAGTAACAAAAGAGAGATTTTGGCTTTGTAGTAAAAAAAGAGTTTGAGACACATTTCTAAAGCAGTTGTAGGTAGCTGTCTCAACTCTCAAGTATGTGTAGTTTTGTGAAGACTAATTGTTACTAGGATATCTGTTTTTACCAATGCTCCAGCTTATTTTGATATATGCTATATCATACTCCCTTTTTCTGTCCATCTATCAGTAAATGTCTCATTTTATTTCTACTATTTTACTAATTCTATTAAGTGGATTAAACATTCCACAAACTTAATCACTCAACACATTTTATCATAAAAATAATTATATAAAAGTAAGATTCGCAAACTGTTTTTCCACCTCATTTCAAGTGGAGTAGTACTTTTCATGGACACAATTTCTTTATATTTTACTCTCGTTTACACTTATTTATAAAAATATCAAACATGGCCCACCAATATCTGTATGTATTAATAAACATAAGAAACAACAAAGTGGGATCGTAATACTTTTTTCTACTCACAAATCGCTTGCTTCATTTTTACTAAAACTTGTGTTAAACTAAGACGACCATTATTTTCTGTGTATAGTAGTAATATATACAGATAACAGATTGCAGTAGTTCAAAAAAGAAAGCAAATGCTGGTTATACTTAAAAAGTTATGTAAACGTTCACAGTTGTCAGGATGGCCGAGTGGTCAAAGGCGCCAGACTCAAGTTCTGGTCCTCTTACGAGGGCGTGGGTTCAAATCCCACTTCTGACATTAATTTTTTCCACCCACATTTTTGTTATATTGATTATGACACTAATCCAAGATCCGCACAGATGTTCGCTAGCAGTATGAGGTTCCTCGTGTCACCCGGTTCAAGCTCCCAGAGATGCTCCGCTGCAACCACGCGGCCATCTCAAAGATTAAGCTGTAACCACTCTCCATTATATTTAAATATCTTAGCCCATCCACCACCAAACCTGCGTGGCTGCAAGCAGATAACAAACCTATGAATGTGATCTCATTAGGATTCACATCTGTCCCTCTGCATCTCCTCAAAGAACTCAGTAGCCTCATTAGCTCTCTCATGATTTGCTAAACCACCAATCATTGTACTCCACAAGACAATGTCTCGTTCCTCTATTGCTCCACACACCTGCAACGCGTGCCCCACACCTCCACATTTCGTGTACATATCAATCAATGCATTGCATAGAAAACTATCGTAGAGTAACATCAACATTTGTTGAAAATTCCATATTATTTTAGTAATTGACAATCACAATGTTAAAAACACAGAGACCTGCCTGTTACTGAAAAATACCCGAAAATCTACTGCTAGCCAGTCGTCAACTAAATGGCTGCAGAATTTTAACATACATCCCAAAAAGTAGAGCACTTATATAGTGATTATAATAACGGACCACCTAAGCCAACAAAACTGTTATTCTTGCCAAGATTACAAGATACAGAGGGCATCTCCGGTGGAAATGCCAAAAGACAAGGAAAAGACTGCCCCGTGATAGGAGACACAACACTAAGCATTCGCGACCAATGGTTCATGGAAGTCAGTGTGAGAGCTCCCGTCTTCATTTCTTGATGTTGTTAGTTGACTGGCTTCGCCCACGTCTGTTTCATCCTTGGTTGGCTCTTGCTTGGCGGATGAACCATACATCTTTCTCCTGGCGTCCCTACGTCCAGCCTTCTGTTCTAATCTTAGTTCGTTGAATTTTTCTTCAAAGCTGGCCTCATCCTCAGGTGCAAAGAAGACAACCTGCTTACCTCCAAGGTCTTGATACATCTTCTCAATCTTAACTTTCCAGAAAAGACCCATTTCTGTGTCCATCTTGTGGTGAGGTGTCTTGAGCAAGTACTCATCGATTCCCCCTGCCTTGTCTATGCAGCGCAGCGCATGTGTAGTCACCTTGACACGAATTTGACGGTCTAGAATGTAGCTAAAGAGCCGCTTCTCCTGCACATTGGGTTTCCAGCACCTCTTTGTCCTGGAACAATTGCAAATCAAGAAATTCAAGAATGGGAATATATGAAGTTCAGAATTGTAGAAGAATGGAAGATAGAGCCAAAAAATCATGTGTTTCAACAAATCAAAACACCTACTCCTACTATTCATATTTTAAACTACAAGTCTACAACATGCTTCTTCTATCAGCAAGTACTTATAAACATTCATATTTTCCAATATTTACGACTGAGATTGACCTCTTACAATTAAGCTAAACAGCAACAACCTAAAAAACCTCCATAGCACAAACCAATAACAGCAACCAAGAACGGAAGAATCACCATTATCAATAAATGATCAAGCAAAGAAAAGTTACCAAGCATCATACATTTTCTCAAAAATACCTAGCTAAAATTTCCATCATAAATGCAGTTTCTGCAGTTCTTCACCAACAACTATTAGTCCTACTGCTACATCACCACCATCCCAGTCTCGAATCGAATTAAATCATGTTTGGAAAGAATCTAAGGGATCCACAATTAGCTAAATTTCTTACTAGTAAAGCTCTCCAGTTTATGTATTCTTTAGTAGCCTTATACAAAATTTACACTAAACTAAACTAAACTTCGCAAATATAGCAGCTCAATTCACAGCTTAAATTAAACAACACACAATCCGCTCCAAAAATTATGCGTGCCTTCAATAAGTTGGTATGAAACGATTCAAACCTAAAAAGCGCAAAAATAATCGGATATGCATAGAAAGCTACAGATACAAAAGCAAATAAATTAAACATACAGACTTGTTGCCTCCGTCTTCACTGACGCGATTGCCGAATTGGATATGGCGGCCGGCGAAAAGCCCGCGGTTGGCTCGGCCCATCACGATTTTGCGATCCGGCACCCATTTTTTCAGCTGATCTTTCACTCCCGGCGCTAGATTCTGGTCGCCTCCGATTTTCTTCACAAGTTTCTTCATCATCTCTCTTGACCTAAACGCCATTGTCACGAATTTGTCTCTCGCCGAAAATGGTAATCGAGAAATGGGGTTTTAGGCTAGGGTTTTTGAGGTATGGAATGGAAGCACAAATGGACTTCCAGGATCTAGAAATAGAGTAGAAGTAGAAAAATCGATCAGTGATTAATTTGCTGAACTCAAAATATATAAAATATGTGAACTAATAAAAGTTATGTGGATATAAAAATATGGGTTCAAGTTTTGAAGTATATTAATTTACCAAAAAATAAAATTTAGTAGTAACTATTATGAATGATAAAAAATGTAAAAACATTTTTAAATGAAGAATAGTAGTACTATGAAAAAAATGAAAAAATCTTGTCACCGAAAAAGTTACTACAATAAATATTTACACAATAACTAACATTTCTTATGAATTATGCTTGGGTTATTTAAAGTTTACATAAGAAAACTCCGATTATAAAATAAGGAATATATAGAGATTAATTATATTCCACATTCAAATTTATTCCTATCTCTTACTCCCTCCGTCCCCGATTAATAGTCACTCTTTGATCGGACACGAGTTTTAAGAAATGTAAAGAAAAGTTGATTGAAAAAGTTGAGACCCACTTTTTTATTGGTTTTATAATAAAATGTAAGTGAAGTGAATTAATGGAACGTGAAATCTACTTATCATTTATAGTAAAAATGAAATGTGACAATTATTTTGGATAGACCGAAATGGAAAAGAATGACAATTAATCAGGGACAGTGGGAGTAATCTTAACCTTATGCACACAAATTGGTATATCAAACAATTGCTTTATAAAGATCATTGTGTCACATATACAGCAAACGAACACTTTACACATCTTTTGGATTAAGCAACATCCCATTTTGTCTTTTCATTAGACATACACTAAAACATACCAATATCTCCACTTTTAAGCAATATTGTGAAAAATTGATCAAACAAGTGTTTTCACCAAAAGCATGTTCCTGAGACGAACACGACGATTTCGCCTCAAAACGGGTATTATTCAAGCACAGAGAGAGAGAGGGTTCCAGCCATGGGCTTATAAAGCAGTCTTACTGTGAACTCTCACCCAGTTGGGAAAGAAGGTTCTCTCCATAGAGCAAAACTGAGAGGACATTATTGCGCTTTCAAATAGACACAGCAAAAATAAAGATACTGTTATATCATGATCGTTTTACTTGCTACAGAGCTAGATATAGATCAAACACGTGTTTTTACACGCAAGGTGAGGAATTTCTAAGCTGGTTCCTTAAAGAAAGGATGCTCCAGCGCCTCCCGAGCAGTGAGACGTTCGGATGGTTCAAACTTCAGCAAGCCGTGCAACAAGTTCACGAGAGAGGATCTGGAGGAATCAGCATGCCTTGACACGAGATTCTGCAAATAATAGCTAACCATGTTATAAGGCGGAGAAGCAAAAGCAGATGGTGTCAATCACGATATGGTGGTGTTAGAAAATCGAGGAGCACAAACACAAAACAAAGAAATAACAAGAGAAAAGAATGGATATGCATCTAGCATGAAGTATGGTATAGTTTTTAAATCAACATCTGGGAGAAGATTGCAACCTTCAATAGGTCTAGCTTCCTCACAGCACGGATGCTATCCCTGGAAACTGCTCCCTCGGGCCAGTTCAGTCTGGATCGTCTGAAATATTTTTCAGCACCTTTGCTGCAAAACCCACAAGGAACCCAAACCATCTCAATTTCCCCTCTTGTGTTTTGTTACATGAAGGTGACTCTATTTTTTGGCCGACTCATGCATAGTCTCAGCTAATTTTTATCTTAAAGACCGAATATATTATGAGAGAAGTATGCTTCGATGCATGCAAAGCCAAAAAAGTATTGAGAGTCAAGAGCTAATAAGGAAAATTAGAAACCCAAAATATTGCCTACAAAAGAACAAGAGATAAAGAACCAAGAAAAAGGAAAAATGAAGAGAAAAGGTCAAAGATATATGTATAACACCAAATAATCACCCTAACAAGAACTTACGTCGCTTTTTGAATCATATGCTCTGGCAGTGGTCCCAAAACCCTCTCCATCATAGCTAAATGTTCCAGGTTCTCATGTGTTTGGAAAAGTGCTTCACCCTAGAAAGACAGATCTCAACATATCAGATAAATAGAATTTCCTATGGTACAACGAAATTAGTGGATGAGGGAGAAGCAGAACAAACCGTGCAAAGCTCCACAAGTATGCAACCAACACTCCAAATATCACAAGAGTGCGTCCATCCTAAACCTGGCACAGACAGACAGAAATCAATACTGGTCCCCTTGAACTTAGTAGGAGAACATTGCCTTTCCATGTCTTTGTTCAAGAATAATAAAATACACAACCAAGTTCCTGACAATGATATGCAATGCCATTTAGTTAACACAAATTAACAAACATATATGCAGAAAACAGTAAAAGAGTGTCAATACTCAGATGTATTTCCACTACAATACGGAGTATTCCTTTATGAGGCTGGATAATCAAACCTAATAGCACTGATTTCGATAGCCTCAACAGGTCTTGACACAATCTGGATATGAATGCCACCAGATTGTTGGAGTAAAACCTCATAAGAATTAGACAGGAGCCATTGTGAATCTCACTCACAACAGTAATTTTTTACCTAAAATGATCTCAGGTGCCCTGTAATGCCTTGTTGAGACAATGGAGCTATGAAGCTGACTATCAAAAGCAGTACTACCAAAATCAATCAGCTTAATGGCACTTGACTTTGGTAAGCACCTGGAATTTGTTTCATCTGACGTTTTCTGGATCAACCAAAAAAGTTCAAGGATGTGATTTGAGTGACTGAGTCTAATGACAATCATAGATGTTTTTTTTAACTTTACAAGGCCTAAGTCCAAATACCTTGCAGACAGGAAGCTTAACAAACTCAGAAGAGACAAGAAGTATATTTTCTGGCTTCAGATCAGTGTGGATTAACCGTAAATCGTGCATATCTGTTGGGTATATTAAAATAACAAAAAGGCAACCCTGTTAGATGTGCAGATAGCCGAATATGTATAACAGGCGAATAAAGATCAGGGCAACTGCTTATGAAACTAAATGAATACAGAATTGAAATTCTACAGACATGCTACAGATTCCAAAAGCTGGCGCCCAAACTCTCGAACAAGATCCACAGGAAAGGGGGAGTATTTATTTCTCTTTAGAAAATCAAATAAACTTGGTCCGAGCTTCTCAAAGACCTGATAAGACCATTAAAATCCACTGAAAGGTAGTTCTCTGTGAAGCTATGATAATTGTAAAAAACTCAGGAGAGCACAAAACAAAGACATTCACCGAATGTCATGCAAATTATCAAACAATTAGTTAACAAAACAATATAGATCATTATGTATGTTCTCCCTTAGATAGTCACCATTGTTTATGAGTTGAGTAAGGATCATATATTCCATTCAATAGGGAGTTCAAAACAGACATTAATAGCATATCCTAATATGCAGCAATTATTAATTGAAAGAAAATCGAACCTCTGAATAGTGCTACTAATCAATGAAGAGATAGGCATTCACATAGAGCTGAAATAAAAGAGGTAGGCAAGGAATCAAGTAGGAATACTTACTATGCATATATGATTGCGATAATCAAACCACCTATGCATCTTCACACAACTGCCACACAAAAAAGACCAAAAAATAAGATAAATATAAGAGTCCATCAGAAACTAGCTGGCTGCAGAATACTTACTGCGACTCTTTTTTGTCATACTTAGCAAGGCGCTGAAGCACGTCAATCTCGATCATTGCTGCATCACGGTACTTTCTTATGCTTCTAACAATTTTGATAGCCACATATTCTCGTGTATGACGGTCCCAACAATCCAATACTCGACCAAAGGTGCCTACAGCACTAGCAACTTGCTGATTTGAAACAATAACAATGATGAAAATATAAGGTTTTCTTATCAGGCACGTGACCCCTAACCTTCACCCATCTTGCCAAGTATCTTATCTGCAAATTCAAGCAGAAAGAAGATTCAAACACTCCACATGGAGATAATTGGACCATAAGACAAGCCAAGAGCAAGCTCATCCAATTAAAAAGTTCACAATTAAATTGATTCCTTCCAAATAGCTATGATATTAAGTATTCCATTGTATACACTAGTGCCAAAAAAGGAGTGCCTTTAAGTACAGCCAAAGTCGCTAGAATAAAGTTCACAGTTACTTTATAATATATCATTAAATTGATTTTTATCATTAAAGATTTGGTTTTTAGACATTGATTTTCACTGCACACAATCAAGAATACTAACTAAAATTCAGGCAACGAAGATTAAAAATAATTACATCTAGATGTGAGATTCTCGCCGAGGCTAAACACGTAATGCCCATTGGGATCATCATCCCTCTTCGGCGGCGACACATGTCTCCGCAGCACCGGCGGCGCCCTGGTTTCGTCATCCCCACAATCCCTTTCATCAGCCTGCAAAAAAGGAAAAAAAACAACAAATTTTAATCTTCCATGAAAACCTAACCCTAATTTCCCAAAATTCGGCAACTACCTCCGGCTGCCCAGACGGAGCTACGTCCCACGTCGAACGGCGCCGTTTGCGAGCTTGCCGCCCTTGATTCACTTCCGCCATTAATTTGATTTCTCAGGCACCGAATTCGTATGGCAATCGCATACACACAGCAATATGGACGCTTGTGTGTGTATATCCAATCAGAATGAAATTATTACGAGTGTGACAGAATATCTGCAACCGTAAATTCGCCTGTAAGAGGCGAATCCGATAGCTTAGTGAATATTTTTTTAGGGAAAAAGTTGAAGAACAGATTCTTGTAAGGATAAGAGTGATACGGATATGTATTTTTATAACGAAAAAATTGACTCAAAATAGGAAAACAAAACCAGGCATTCAGCATAATTTACATAATTGCACATTGCCAAGGAAATTGTTTGGAAATTCGATTTTGTCCAGTAAAACTATTTTTTGCAGTATATTTAAGTAAACTTCAAATTTTTTGTATTACTAATACGGAACAAATACTATCAAACATTTTGTAAGTATTAGTTATGTATTTACTCTCATAACTTTAGGTAATACTAGCAGGTAAGGTGTTGTGGAGTTATTCGAATTTTTTAAATTATATAAAGTATATCAGTATCATATTTACAATATTTATAATAATTTACTTGTTTGGTCGGATTCACTAAAATTAGATATACTTTTGGCTCGTTGTTGGAATGTATAATATGGTTAAAATATTTATAATAATTTACTTGTTTGGTCGGATTCACTAAAATTAGATATACTTATGGCTCGTTGTTGGAATGTATACTATGGTGCATAATAGCATCCATATAATATGGTTAAAATATTTATAATAATTTACTTGTTTGGTCGGATTCACTAAAATTAGATATACTTATGGCTCGTTGTTGGAATGTATACTATGGTGCATAATAGCATCCATAGTAGGGTGGACATTTTAGCTGGACACTTTATATTTTTTTTCATAGCCACTTTTTATTTGTCCACGGCTACAAAAAGAAGTTTTCGCAGCAATAGTGGACACTTTTGTTAGCCACATTTCACTTTATTTTTATTCTTTGTATATTTTAATTCAATTAGAATTTATATTTTAATTCAATTAGAATTAAAATTATCGGACTAAAAATAATTAGAAAACGAGATAATAATAAAATTAAAAAAAGCGATGAGACCAAATATTCGTTGTATTAAATGGATACCGGAAAATTGTACAACGAACATTTTATAAAAAAAACATATAAAAACAAATAAAAACACCGCCACCATCTACTCGGTGGCGGAGTCGGAATCCTCTGCCTCTTCTTCGTCGCCCACTGCCGCCGCCGCCCCTGCCCCCGGCGCCGCTGAACCAGACCACCCCAGGTCCTCTCTGATCCTACACATGAGCTCATAGTATATCGCCTTGGTGACCGGGTCGGTCGCGGACTCGTAGAAACGGCAGTTCTCTTGCAGTTGTTTCATCAACTGCACATCCAGGTTCTTGTTCAAGACCACATGGGGACCAAGGCCCACGGACTGAGCTCCAAAAGGCGGCTGCGCGCTACGCAATCCAGACGCGGCCGCCGAGTAGCGGGAGGAACTTGCAGGCATTCTGGCGCTGCGAATGCTGGCCTTTTGCCCCGGAGGGCGTGAGCGCCTAGTGTGTTTATCAGAGGGCTCCTCCGTTTGGACGTCGTTGAGGTCGATTGATTGTGAGTCGCCGCTGCTGCTGTAGTTCCCGGCTCTGTTGCGTCTATTGCGCTTCGCCCCTTGAGCTTCAGTCTCCTCCGCACAGATGGCCTTGAATTTCGGGCAGTTCTCGAGAACGAGAAACTCCTCCCATTGGGTGAACTTAGGCTTCCATAGCGCGTTGTATTGGGACACA
This sequence comes from Salvia hispanica, assembly GCF_023119035.1. Lineage (NCBI taxonomy): Eukaryota > Viridiplantae > Streptophyta > Magnoliopsida > Lamiales > Lamiaceae > Salvia > Salvia hispanica. The sequence continues at coordinate 2,405,991 of NC_062967.1, read as the reverse complement.
GACAGAGCCTTCACGTCGGCTTCGTTGCGGCCACTCTCAGCGTTGATAAGGTTGTTGCCGTAGATCCCCGCGAACTTCCTGGTGGGTGTCAGAATCCTCCCAAACTTTTTTCGGATCTGTTCCGCGTCACGCGCGGTTTAGCGCCTCGCGGCTTGAAGTCATTGTAGGTTAACAAAACGCGCTTTCAAAAGCCCATCTCGGTCTGATCGGTGCCAACTACGGGGTCTGATGTAGGATAGTATCCGTATCCCGATTCTTCAGTGCCGGGTGAATCTTCGTCTCTTCCGTGCATTTTGTATAAATTCTGTAGAGTGAAATTGAATGTGGAGTGAAAATGGGTGTGGAGTGAAAATTGGTGGGATATTTATAAAAATAGGCAAAAAAAACAATTATAAATTCGAAAGTAAAAAAAAAAAAAAGGCAAATTGGCGACTGCCGCGGCGGTTTCGCCGTGCAATAGATAGCCGCAGTGGCCGCCGCTTTTCTCTCTCCTCCGGCTCGTCCTCGGCGCTTTCGGGGCGAAAGCCCTTCCGCCCCACAAAAGCCGTCCGCCTCCGGGGCGGATGCGTCCACCGCAATAGCCAGCCGCGGCTTAGCCGCGATCGGGGTGGCCGCCGCGCCGCCCCTATTATGGATGCTCTAATAGTAGTAGTACTTTTCTATGGTTAGGAATACCACTAGTTTTGGAAAATCTGGTCTTTAATGTGAGAATATGTGTTTGCAACATAATTGAGTCAAGTAATCAAAGAAGTTGAACAATGGGAGAAAGGCCTAGTTTGTTGCTTTTTGTTGTTGGAATATTGAGTATTTTCTTTAGGTAGGAGACTAGAAGCACCTCCTACAATATGCTCATTCATGAAAACACTATTAACCAAAAAATAGTGATATTACCTATTACTATTATTATAGCTGATAAATAACCACATTGTATTCCTTTTCTCTTCAATAAAATAAATAATTTTTTCTTCATTTCCTTGTTTTAAAAATCTTCACTTGCTGTTTACTCTAAACTACATGCCTATTTTAAATATTTCTCTTAGTAAAAGAATGCAGAAAACTCCTTACTTCTTATTCCTTTTTCTCAGTTGTGTTACCTTTTCTGGATACCTTATTTCATACTACCTGTCAATGGATGAATTTTGAATGTAAATATTTATAGCATTATGTTTCATGTTTTCAAACTTTTCTGCATCAAAGCAGTCACAATTTTCACCCTAATCAATATATTTTATACTAATCCATTAGCCTACATTGGATGACTTATTCTCATCTTCATTTCATCATAAATGCTAAAGCAGAACTCACAAGTTTGAAAATTCATTCCTCATATTCTATCCAGAAAATAAACTAATCCCATGAGAGAGAAAGACAGAGAGCTAGGATACATATTTATCCACAAAAAAGGGAAAAAGAAGAGGAAATTAACACCAAAAATCTATTAAAAAAACAAAGATGAAAAACTATGATTACAATTTACATACATTGGATCTCCTCAACCCCTTTGAACATATCTGGAAGGATTAGCATATCTGGCTGAGAATGATCGGTAGAGGTTGTCGGGCTCAACGGTGGCAGAGCCCTCGTCGAAATTCTGCATATAGCTCTGAGGATCGTACGTTTTCTGCATTGCAAACGGAGGCTCCGAGCTTTTCTTATTCTTCTTCCCTTTGATCCTTCGCCAGAGCATCAGCCATTTGCGATTACTCGACCACGAGTATGAATACTCGTAGTCGTTCTGCCCCGGTTTCATGCTCTTACTGCGTGAGCTTTTCCAGTTGCTAGACATGATCAGAGAAATGGTTGATGGAAGAGAAAGAGAGACAATGTGTGTGCATGGTGTATTTTTCTTATTTATATATATAGAATATTTCATGAGGTTGAATATTTGGGTATTAAAAGAGAAGGTAGCAAGCTTTTGATTACTAGTCATGATATGCCTTAATTGACCGGAAACAAGATTAAAATAAACAAACTTGAATAGTCAATCAATAAGTTTGAAAATCCTAACACAGATTAATGTATAATTTGAGAGAAAGAAGATTGTTTATTTCATGGGGAAAAACTTATTATTCATCAAGAAACATCTCAAAGAAAGAAAGATCACATTTCTAAATAATTACTCCAAAATTAATTAACTATAGAAAATGAAAAGAAAACTAAGTGGATAAGATACAAGAAGAGCATCTGGTTCTGGCATGCACATCAAGCAATCCATTTTTTTTTTCCTTTTGATTTAATTATTTGTAGCTCCAACAGTGCATCATCATTTCCATTTCTAGGTTAGAGTTGCTCTAATCATTTGTAGTTCGGCTGCCTGTCCAAATTTTACTATATTGCACAATGCACTCCACATTAATGTTATACTATTGATTTAATTTAATATCATAACCCAATAGCACAAAACTCACATTTTTATTAGTTCTCTTTTTTTCAAGCAAACCCAAAACCTCTCACAGTATATGGATGATTCCAAACACAACGTACAATACTTAAATTTCAACCAAGAAATTACACATAAAAAATGAGGTACTTCATAGTTCATGAAACGATTTTAAGAAAGAAAGCCAGCAACAACACAATATCACCAGCCGAACAAAATCACATCACAATCCGGAAACGAGCTTTTTCGTATCCAGAGATTTAACAGATCAAATTGGGGCAGCCCCTCTGTATAAAATCTTTGCTCCCAACATATTATTGCTACAATTAGGGAGCGCTTCAATTAAGGACATGACCAAATTGGAAAAATCCTATCTCACGATGCGTGAACATTCTTCTCTCTTGAACTCCATTCTGGTCCTCAGCCCCTTGTGGCCAAAGGATTCATATACTCGATTAATAGCTGAATGTTGGGGGATTGTTCAAGAATTTCATGTTCACATGAAATCTTCCTCGAGTTCTTGAAGGGACTTGTTGGTAGACGCTATGTCCTTGTTAGACGTCATCTTCTCAGCCACCATCAAGTTTTTGTAGCTCCTTAATTCAGTCTGCCTCTCTTTCTCAAGTCTGTCTAACTCCTCCCGCCGCTTCTGTAAAACATACATAAACACAACTAAGCCTCAAAAAAAAGCTCCTTCATAAGCATGTATTTGGTTGACGATAAAGCGCAACTCTTAGAGGCAATTAAAATACCTGCACATGAGTTTGATATGTGTGTGAGGTGTGTGTGAGGTGTAATTTAAAAAAAGTGTGTATTTGGAGTCTGAATAAGTTATCATAGTGGCAATTAAAATATCAGCACAATCTAACAGAACATGTATTTTAGAAAATGAAGAACTGACAAAATTTAGGAAACTTATGCATCAACAAAACTATGAGGTCCAAGCACCGCTATACAAGTGTCAAAATCAAAACTCCAGTAGAAAAACTTTGTGATTCACTAAATTTTACATTGGCAATACTCAATGCATTCAGTTATAGAAAAATAGTTGCAAGGCATCTTAATGAACATCAGTACATGACCACCATCAATCTACCTTCATCAAGATTCAAGCCATTTATTAGCAGTAGCCAGAGGCGCTCTTCTTAGGTGAGGACATAACTTTAGAGCAATAAAATTCATTGTATTTGTCCAGATAGTCCAAAGTAGTAGTGACAATACATTCTAAGTAAATCTTCTTTGTGTCTTAGTTGCTCAGACTTGGGGACTAGTCCATGAAACTTAATAGCTAAAGGAATAGATGTCTTTAGTATCCAGTTGTAGTTTGAGAGACGAGAATAATAAACAGTTCACAATCAGAAAAACACTAAACAAAATTAGTCAATTTTGAGAGTTTTAATACTCAGAACATCGCAGACGGCAAGGAAAACTGATTACCTCATAGATTTCGTAAGGAAGATTGAGTACCAAAAACACAAAAACTTCAGGTGACCTATCTAATACTCCCAGTAGAGACATTTCAATATGCATCTGACTAGTAATGGCTCACTCACATAAACATGAAAAAACTCTAACATAATAAGCTTATATGTCTAACCCTTGTACTTATATGAAGAGATAAAAATCACTTACTTTTTCACGGAGATGCTGCTTCCTTTCTGCTCTTTCTGCTGCATTTACAGCCTCTCGTTCAGCTATTCACACAAAAAAAGAGTTGTCAGCACTAATAAGCGAATCAGAAAACATTTTACTCACATTCTACTCAGTCACGAGCTTCAATCTCGGACATTCATGCAGCAGAAAAAAACAAAGAAACGTGCACAGAAAAGAAAGACTCTAATTTCAGAATTTTTGCATAATAACTAAATACAAACCTTTCAGATCAGGAGTTCTTTCCACTTTTGTCCTGTTTAACCGATTGACTATCTCATTTATTCGCTTTTCAACTCTGACAGTGCGAACCTAAGTAAAAGAAAACAGCACATTATTTTGACCTTAGATGTCAGATTTCAAGCAGCGGTGAAAAACCCACATAGTTATCAGAAAAGTAACAAATAACAAACCTTACCATTTTTGAGTTATAAAAACCAACTTGCCCAACATCCATTGATGCAGTCTTTTTAAGATTTTGCCAGGGAGTGTAGACAACATCAACATTGTTAACTTTATTTCCTGCCATATTCATGATAGTAGACAATATAGCCATTCAGCAAGCAAATCAAGCTTTTGCTTCAGGAAAAAAACACTTAGCGATTGAACATAAGTTCAACAGACAAGTTCATCAAATAAAAGTTGATGCAAGAAAAAGGAGATCTTGCCTTGAATAGAATTTGCTTTGACTAATTGAGCACAATCTTCCAACACACCTTCAGATAGATCATCGATTGTTTGACCCTTGTGCAATCTCAGATAAACGTGGGCTGAAGACATTTTATCCACATGGAACCTGAAATAAATCATCCCTGTCATGTAAGCTGAAACGATTATTGAACAGAACAATAGGCCATATTCTAGAAGCATATTTGGCTGTTCTAGAGAGCTTGTTTAGGCAACCGCCATGAATCCACAAGAATGCATTGAGAAAAGTGTATCAAGGTGTAAACATTAAGATTCTTTTAGCATCCGCCATCCAGTTGGTTGAGCTAAAACTTCATGCATTTTTGAGAAACACTCTCAACCAGCAAGCAACTAGTGGCTAAAATACTAAATTGGCATTGCTAAAAGCAAAACCAATTCTTCCATGCCTATTATCAGTCGAATTCCAATACAGGCCTAAAGCTCTAAAATACATGAAAGAAGGTCTTATCCCAAAAACGAATTACAGAAATAGCCCAAAACCCACATAATTATGCCCTTCGACCTACAATCTGAAAAATGTAATTGCCTTCACCACAAAAATCCCAATAATCTTCCTCTAAACAACTCATAACTATTACACCTCTATCCGTTCTGATTCCATAGTCAACAACTTCTCAACTAAATTTCCACCAAAATTAAAAATGCAGTTCCATAAAAAAAGCTTCTAATAAGAGCATAGATAGCTTCACATAACCGAAAACATATAATTTTTCAACAAACAAAACCATCCTATTACTAACAAAAGGCAGCACCATTCTCCCCAATTTCTTCCGCATAAACGCATCGGAAACCCCCTTCCCCTCTCCCAAATGCAGCTCGCAACAGCTCCGACAAATCAAATTCAAAGCTTTGCAACAATTAAGTTGTTAAAATATTAAAAAAATGAAAACAATTATACCAAATATCTTCAGGAAATCCGTATTTGATGAGCTCCTCGTTCTCATACTTGTCGAGGCCCATGAATATGGTGAAATCCCCCGCCTCCGGCCGCGCCTTGAAGTAGAAAACCATTTTCTCTCTCCTCCTCTTTCTCTCTCACTAGGGTTTCAATTGTCTCTTCTCTCTGCTGAATTTACGGTGAATTAGAAAATGAATTTTTGGAGGTGAAGAGTGAAGACTCTCATTTTCACCTCCCTGTTTCTCCGCTTTTTATTAAATCAATAAAATTACTAATATTTTTTAATATCCATTATTAATTCAGCCCAAATCCGAATTCAATCCGATCCGTTTTGGGCCTTAATTGTTACAAAAGGTTAGATGTTGGGTCAAAAATATTTGGGCTCTTATTCATGAGCCCAATTATACTGTAATTTGCATAATAAATAGGAAATTTATTTTGGTTTTCATAAATGATTTTGTGCTCAGTTCAATAAACTATATAATGTATAACCGCAATTATTTTAGTTTGTATCATTTTTAGCTTCTAATATTCTATATGGGTTTTTTTTTTCTATTGGGAAGCATACTTTGCAATCTAAATTAATCTCCCTTAGTCCGACACTAAATAAAACTCGTTTTAATTTTATTATTTTCGGTGAATAGATATTACATTCTACTATTTCATTTCACCCATATTTTATTAATAAAACTAATACTCCATCTGTTCTATAGTAGTACAGTCGTTTTGCCATTTTTGTATGTTTCATAGTAGAATTATTTTTCTTTTTCAGTAAAAAGTCAACACATATCTCCTCATTTACTTTATTCCTTCTTCGTCTTTTTACCTTTTTTTTATTTTCTACTTTATTATTCTTTTACTTAATTTACTTAATATAATTTTTCTTAAATTGCGTACCGAAAAGAAACACATCCACTACCGCATAATGCATGGAATACTAATTCATAGAAAAAAGTAGTACTAGTTCATAAAAGAAAAAAAAGAGCAAAGCGATCTGTCTGATTTAATTATTCTAATATTATTAAACTTGAAAAATGGGCTTATAAAATGTGGCTGCAACAGAATTTACTAGTGAACAAAGTTTTATCACGGGGTGTGAAGCAACAAATAAAAGACAAATATATACGAAAAAAGAAAGAAAAATGTCCCATTATTTTCAAATATAATCATCTCTATATATCTTCCCACAACCACAAGATAAGACACTGAACTTTTTTCACAAAAATATAACCACACACTCTTATATATATTGATGCGACATTAATTTGGATTGTATGTATGAGTCCATCCATCCGAATTCCGAAATATACGTTCAATTTTGACTTAAATTTTAAGGAATATAAAATATTGTATATAAAAAAGTTAGCAGAATATGAACTTGAATTTTATGTAATAATTTTATAATAAAATGAGCATAAAATTAATTAATGGAATATGAGACTTATAATTATAAATAGACCAAAAAGAAAACATGTGATGCATATTTATGGAGGGAAACAGTATTATTTGAATATGAACATCGAAAATATTCAAAATAACATGAATATAAATTGCAAATTGGTATTTCTTTTTAAAATGTTTTTTAATATGGTAAGACATGTGGTTCTTGTAGCATGATAATGACTAATGTGGTAATGCGCAATTATTAAATCGTTTTATAACAATTAATGGAATGTTGGTATATCCATTTCAATTCCACAAATTATTGTTGGTGGAATTATTTTTCCCATTACATTAAATGCACAATCTTGATTTTTAACTTAGTGTCTTGTCTTAACCTTTAAGTAAATCTTATCGACAAAGTTATCCTTCCATTACCCCTAAAAATATAAATAAATAATCAAATACCTTCAAGATTGTAGTCTGTAGAAGTGTACACATGTACATCTAGTGCTTGTTTAATTCTTATTATTTTCTATAATTCATGTTTATTTTTTCTCTTGTATAATTGTTTTTTTTTTAAACTTAGTCCATGATAATATATCAGTATGTCACCATAAAGTCTCTCTAGAACAATCAGTAAGTCCTTGCCTGACTCTTTTAAGAAAGTCATTCTTTAGAAAAGGATTTAGGGTGGTGGGATTGTGGTGGTCCTCATCTTTATATAATCCTTATTATTATTATTATTATTATTATTATTATTATTATTATTATTATTATTATTATTTTTTGTACTATTCCATATTTTTCTTTTTACTTTCATGGTTAATCATTGGTTGATTTTACACATTTAAAGCACAGTATACTTTATTTTTATATATTTTTTAATAATCCTTCTAGGAATATGGTATAATTAGAATTTATATTATTGTAATTTACAAATAAAGTACATATTTGATATAATTGAATTTAATAGTATTTGCGTGCTTGATGGTTAAATAAAGTGCTCGGTTACTGAAGTGTCGGTAGTCTTAGTAGTACGAGTAGTATTCCTACCCACTTCAAGATTCAACTCACATTAGATAAGTGGCTATAATTCTAGCCACTTCAAAATTAAACTCACATTTCAATACAAGAAATTACCAAAACGACAAGGTGAATCCTACTTTTATATGAATTTGTATTAGTTTTATATTAAAATATAATATAAATAAGATCAAATCAGTGGACTGTGAAATTCATTAAAAAAATAGTAAAAAGCAAATGAAAGGTTTATTAAGAATGAAAATAACAAAATGAAAGATTTATTGGTTAGGGAGTGGTATCTATTTTACATAATAGTCACATTTCACTTCATATTTTACTAACTCTTGAAATCAAATTTCATTACATTTCACTTCATATTTTACTAACTCTTGAAGTCAAATTTCATTATAAAACTAATGCATAAAAATTTAATTTATACTCCTATAGTCCTATTTCACTAAATTTTTCTACCTCACCTTTCTTCTTACAACTCATGCAGAAAAAAATGGACCCGTAAATCATGGAAGAAAGAAGTAAGTTTTTGTATAAAATGCGATTAAACATAGTCATGTGTACCTATTGAAGCAATAATGTATATGAAACACATCTCCATTGGATTCTTTTGGCAGTAAGTAAACTATATATGATCACAGCAGAAAACAAGACAAACAAAACTAAATAATTTGCAACAATTGTGCCCTAAAATTTTATCTGGACCACAAACACATCCAGTTTGAGGACTAGATTTCACTCTTGCACATTGCAATTCAAATCTAAATGGATACAACAAAAGAATCTTTGCCCTAGGATGAGAAGAGAGCCCCACCTCTTTCTTCTTGGCCGGAAACCGAGGACGATCGACGACGATCATCGCCACAAACCCACAGACAAGAAAGGCCCGACACACTTCACGCGTCGTACTTGCAGAGGTCCTCGAAGCCCATGTACTCGTTCCGTTGGATCTTCCCGATCATGTTCGAGATGCCTACCCCGCCTGCTCGAGAGCACGAGTCGAGCAGTTAGAAGAGAAATCAAGAACACAGTAGTTGCTCGGGAGGGGCGAAGTTTTTTACCTAGCGATATCGCACTGACGAAGATCGTGGAAGCAAGAATGAAGATGATGATGGAGGCCCTCCCTAGCACGACGATCAGCCTTCTCACGACGTGCTGCCCGATCAAGGCGGCCACGGTTGCAATGGCGATGAAGTAGAGAGCTGCCAACAGAGATTTCATGAGTGCGTGGAGTTGATGCTTTCGTGCATCATAAACGTGATATAACTATGCACTAACCGTAAGGAACAGGGAATCGCTTTAGAAGGTAGTATTCAACAACGGACATAGACGAGGAGAACATCATGGCGAAGGTCGCCGTGGCACTTGAAACCTGACCACACAAGTTCACCAAATCATTATAGATACGAGAACCTAGGCAACAATAACACTAGACGAAAGCAGGGCTCACCTGAGGAGGAATGCCGAGTTCAAGAAACAACGGGCCCATGATGAATCCGCCTCCAAGACCTAGAAGGCCCCCGACTAGTCCAGCAAGGATGCCAAAAAGGCCATAGGTGATGAGCTGGTGAATTTTGAAGTTAGTACCGTCATCTCCCTTGGAACCAAGTTTCCGGTAGCCCTTGTACAGGCAAAACCCTTCATAACCCGATACACCTAAAGCTACAGGAATCTGCATAGAAAGAATATACGTGCAAAGATATACGTTTCCATCACGATAAGGTCACTACAAAGTTCAAACAATACGATATGGATTTTGAGATTCGTGTAGGCACCTGCATGAAGTTAACCACCCAATATATTGCAGAGCATGTTGTTGTATTCGACTGTTTCGATCAATGGAAAGCAGTTAGGTTTCCGCACACTGTTACGAATTTAAGTAGACTCCAAGAAGTAGTCTAGAATGTCGAAGAAAGCAAACCTTGATAAGCTGCAGGGCAAGAAACGCAAACCACACGAAGAAAAGAAGCCCGCATTCTTTCCAACATACATTGTCAATAATTCCAACCTGAAATGATGATATGTGTCACGTGCAAGTTCGTCACTAAAAGATCAAAACCTAGTCCATGATTCCTTCTTACAGTTGGTTCTTCGAAGGGTTTGGCCTCGGCACTGGGTCCCGCTGGAAGAAGCTTGTAATCTGCTTCTTGACCATTGCCTGACACAAGACAATAAGTGGTTCAGTTCCAAGAATACGTTAGAACAAAACAAGGAAGTCCATTCTTCAAGGAAATGAGAAACAAAAACGCACCATTTGTCTCAGATCGCTTTGCAGCCTCCTACAGAAAATTTGAACAAATTTATAAGTAGAAACAAGATTTAAGAATCAATTCTTAGTTGATGTGATCCCATTATTATGTGAAGTGGGGAAGTTTGCTTACCTTTTTCATGATAGTTTCTTTATTCCATGTTTCGATCCCCTTTAAGAAGGCCTTAGTAGATGTACCTGTAACCATCATTTGAAATCGATAAATACAACAGGAAACAGAGTTCGAATAAATAAATCGCAATATGCCAAGTATTACCTATAAAAAGAATAATTAGAAGCACAGTAACCATCCAATCAGCAAATACGACATTGAAAGCAACTCCAATACTAATGCCAAGCATGAGCATCGGCTGGATTAGAACGGCCAAATCATAATCAATAATTGGCATGTCGATGGTTGGATGTCTGAGCTTAAGATTGTAGTAAACAGTCGAGGCAGCAGCCCCCATGATCATACCTATTGAATCAAGAACTCCACTAATCATTGCCTTGATCATCACAATAAAACTTGTAAATGAAGACCAAATGTAATAATAAAGCAAAAAGAATCCAAAATGTCAAAAGAGTCTCTTTCCAAAATCAATCATCAAACAACCAAAAAAAGGGCATCCAATATCACAAAAGCCAAACTCATTTCCCTCACATTTTGAGATAGCAGTTGCTGATTTCGCATCAAACCCAATAATTAGAGAGAGCATGGGAACGAATATGCCACCACCACCAACACCACCCACGCTCCCAAAGGCCGCACCAAGGAATCCAATCACGGTGCCAACAACGATCTGCCAGTTGAATGCCAGATCCTGTCGATCAAAGGCCAAGAACAACAACATAAGTCACCACCCATACCAAGAAAATCAAAACAAACTACACCTTTTCAACATCGAATGCACGAAAAAGCCTATATTACCCTGTATGAATCAAGAACCGAAATAGCATGATCTCAACCACTCCCACACAACACATCAAGATCAAGAACACTATGTTTAATGAGGCATGGGACCCCTGAGACCAGATCTCAGTCACATGATCTCACATTCATCATCATAGCTTCAACATGAATATTCCTACTGTACAACACACCAAGGAAGCTTCCTCGTCTATGCTATGAAGCAATCACTTTATTCCATTGATAGATACAAGTGGCAACTACCATTAACAGTTAAAACGACATATCATCTCTTACCCTTACCCTTACCCTTACCCCTACCCACACCCACCAATAACAACTGAGCTATCAATTCAACAACATCAATTAATGTTTGTATCAATTCGGCCCCCATGCCATACACAGCCATTAATAGCAATAAAATTAAAAACTTCCTAATCAAATCTACCAGGATAGAGAGATGGAGAGAGAATGGATATTCGGCTATAAAAAAACTAATTCAAAACCAAAACAAATCTAAATAAAAAATAACTGCGAGCAGTAGAATTTCTCAGAATGAATCGAACCAAAAAACAAAAAGGCTCACCGGCCAAACGTGCTGGTATCCAGATTGATCCTCCTGCCACAAGAAATTCGCAACGGCCGACAAAAAATCCAAATCACGAGGCGAATCCGCGGCCGCATTTCGAGAGGAGGTATCTTGCTTTAAGTTTCTCTCAGCAGAAACAAATAACGCAGCCATCAAAAAGCTCCACACAACCGTGAAAAAGGGTCCAAACGCCTTCCATTTCTCCAGATTTCCCGCCATTAAATTAATTAATTAAAAAAAATCCCACCTTTGGTCGGAATAATTTAAACGGAAAAAGCTCAGCTTTTTCGGGTATCTTTACGCACTGAGCTCAAAAGGGCCTCCGCTTTCCCGAATAATCTGGGTTATTCTATCACAGGCGGAGAGAATTTTGGGAAGAGCGAGAGCGAAAATTTCGAAAATGGAGATGGGAGAGTGAAAATTTGACACCGATTGATTATAAGAGAGCAATAACTTTTGCGTGTGGGTGCAAGTGGGATGGGAGAGAGAGAGGGTGATCATGTGGAGTGCAAGACCGGTGGCCATAAATAGAATTGAAAGTGTGTGAGAAAAAGGAGAATCGGACAAGCTGATTCATTGGAGCATTGAAACGACATCGTTTTGATGGCTTCATATCTAGCATGTGCCACATCGCCTATTGCTGTACATTCTATCTTTATATCCGTATTAATTACTCCCTCCATCCCGGATCATAAGTCACTTATTGTTATGGCTCGTGTTTTAAAAAAGAGTTGAAGTGTATAATAAATGAAGTGAGATGGTGAAGTGTGTAATAAATGAAGTGAGTTGGTTGAAGGTGAATCCCTTTTAACTTTTTGGATTTTTATTTTTGTTTTGATTTATTTTAATGTAGATAATGACATTTTGATATAATTTTAATGAACAATGGAGTAAAATTGTATGACCAAATATAAAAAATTCTAAATATGACTTTTAAACTGAGACGAACTTTTATGGCAAAAAGTGACTCTTAATTTGGGACGGATGGAATATTAACTTAATTTGTTTGGGGAAAATGTAAATTGGTCTCATAATTTAGGCTAGGAAACAGAATCAATCGTTAAAAAATAAATAAAAATGAAAGCGTGGAGCCACCTTTTTTGAGTAGGCATAAAGTCGTTGAATTATACTACTGTTAAGGCAAGGAAAACGGTGCTGGGTTGTATGGATTATGAAAATATTTAAATATTAATCGAATTGATTATGATTTACTTTTGATGATAATATAACCGCGGTTGTGTTTAGCAAAAAAAAAAAAATAGCACTGGATTAATTATGGCTGACTTGGAATATCGGGATATTGAGGTGGATTTGACGACCGTTTTCCTCACGTGTTGTCACTCAATTACTTAAAACGATATCTTTTTAAAGGGTAATATTTTATGGTTTGCCTAATTAAGGGATGATTAAACGTTTATGGAGTTAGGAACATTGAAGGTGGACTCTGGGCAACGCAGGAAGATCTCGACTTGCTAGTTTATGCTAACATGACGTGACCTTATATGTCGGAAAGTCGTTGAAGACCATGACTTGGGCCAACGTAGAACATTATCATTGGCGCAACCTTAACTCCTATAGTTTATTAGTATGTGTCTCGTCTTTAACTTCATGAAACAACGAGTGTGGGTTGAGCCAGAGTTCTCAATCACTGACAACAAATTCATTCTCTGTAGTAACTCCTCAACAATAAAAAATTAAAATTAACATCAATAAATAAGAAATTCAAAAAATGACAAACAAAAATTGTCAGCTCATCTTCCACCCCATTTTTAATAAGTCTGAATTCAGCATAATGAAAAATTAGAATCTCGATAAAAGTTCATGATAATATTTTTCAATTTCAACATTAGTAATAATTTTTCATAAAATTACAAAATACTGTATGAGTCACTATTAACCTATACATAGAGAGTGTGAGTTACTATTAACCTATCCCTAAACACTTAGCTCGAGACTAAGAATGCGCAATTGATTTGAATCTTTGATGCTTAATTCCATCATTTGAGACAACATACGCTTGTCATGAAGTCAACCAAGAAGTTCATTCTATTTTTACCTTTTTTTTTAGTACTATACTACTATTTCTTAAATATGCTACTCCTATTTGGAAGTCGTACTTTTTTTCGTACTTTCTAGACATTGTATCCTCAAATTTGGATTGATATTCTTTAATTTTTTAAAATAAAACAACTCTCTTTGTTTTGAGTATAAATTTTATGAAATGTAAAAGAACATGGATTGAATAAATTAATGAAATGTGAGTCTCGTTTATATATAATATACTAGTTTTATAATAAAATATGAGTGAAATAAGTTGATAGAATATAAGACCTACTTTTGTAACAAAAGCGAAATATGATTTTTTTCATGGAAATGATAAAATAAGAATTTTATCGTGGGACATAGGGAAGGGAGTAACATTTAGAATTAATAACTATAAAGTGTTTTTTATGCATATATTGTTTGGGATATGAGTCATATAAAATTGATATTTTAGTCTTGAAATTGGGACTTTGTGACAAAATTAAAGAGTTACTACTACGAAATTTGGTTGTTTAGTACTCCAAATTTGGATATGATACACACTTACAAAGTGATATTCAGAGCTTAAAAGGCATTCTCGGACTTCCAAATTTGGATATTCCAGTTAAATTGCTTTGACTAATACTTACTATATTTAATTTCACTTTTCTCAAATTCTGTAATGAATCAGATCCCAATAAGTTTTTTTAAAATTTATTTATATTTTTGAATTAGATTTAAAATTTTAATTACGTCTGACATAGAACGAGAGTCCCCACTTCAAATGATATAATTTTGATTTATTTTCAATTCAACTTGTTGCTCAGATGCTGCATCATCGGCAACTATAACAACTTCATTAAAAGTAGTACTACTCCTATTTAATTAATTAAGTGACATGCTCTGAGTTACATAAAAATATAATAGTAGTATAATTAAAAATTGGTATCAGTGGGATACATTCGATCAAATATGAATAATTGTCGATCTTGCAGTGATTGATTATACTATTGATTATTGAGTGACTAAATTAAATTTAAGTACGCTAATGTGCATAATATGCATGTGAGATTCTATGCCCGTCAACATAATTAATGTTAATTACAATTATTATATTTATTATTTGGTAATAAAACACTTAATCACTGAAGAGTGGGTGAGATCTTTCGGAAAAATAATATTAAACGGCAATTAATTAAGTAAATATTTGTCACACTATTTAATAATCAACTGACGTGATCCCAGAAAGGCGATGTCGCCGATGTAGATGGTCTGATTTTAAAGCGATTATTAGGTGGAATCTTAGTTGCGATCCCGCGATTTATTAAACAATAGTAGTAACAATTATACTGTATTAAATAAGCATGGAATATATTAATATTTAATATAGCTAGGATGATTTATGCCATAAAAATGAACTTTGCTTAAATTTAGTCAGTCTTGTAATTTTTTTAAAATCAGTTAGAAAAATTACAATTTTTTTTTTTTAGTTTTTCACATTATTTTTTTGGGTAAACTTGTGTGAAGCCAAAAAATCATACGTGGATGTCACTGCAAAAAAATTAATATATTATCTATTAACAAAGAAAACGACATTCTTTAGTTGAAAAATATAAACAATCTATTATACACCAACGAACATTTTTTTTTATCATATAGTATGAAAAATTAGAGAACAAATCATAAATTCATATTTTTTTCTAGAGTATTTTCAAAATTGCAGGACAATTCATAATTTGATTGAACTTAATAATTTTCCTTGTAATTTACTCATATAGTTATATTCGACAATATATGCAACTCAATTGATTATATATTTTTTCAACTAATAAGTATTCTGTCTCATTAAAAATGAAATATTTTCTTTTTTGGATTGTCCCATTAAAAATGAAACGTTTCCTAAAATTGAAACAACTTCATCTTTACTTTTACATATCTCTTATGTTATTCTATCTTCGTTGACTCACAAAACAACACTACATAAAATCTCATGCTGAAAAATAAATATTTTATTTTTAATGGTACGTACTATAAGGTTTGAGTAAGTGATGGATGAAAAAAAAAAGATATTGTTAGTGATATTATCAAGACTATGTGTTTATATAATTCTATAAATAATAGTAGTAAACCACATAAATAATCATAGCAACAAAATCTTAGCATATTTTAAACTTAATGCAATACATTAAGTCTAATTTCAAATTATGTTAATGTCAAAAAAAAAAAAAACTTTTACTTTTAGTACTTTCTATTCCTCGTTTCATATTTTCTTCTTTCTTTCTCAAACCAATTATTTGTAGCAATTTTTTATTTGTTTATTTCTATAGTTTTAGCCCCTCCTAAGTCCTGACTCTTCAATTTCAGATAATTAATCTCTATATACATCAGTTTAGTAAGGATTAATATTGTTTCAGCTGATACGACACCGATAGAAAATAAAATGTGTGATGCACACTTAAACTCCTCTATCCGATTATGATGTGTGTATATGAGTTAATTCAATTGTAAATTGTAACCCAAATTTAAGTTTGGACTGGGCAATTATTAGGTGATACTACTACTATAGTGCCGGTCAAAGTCAATGCAATTAGATTCAGATGAACCCAAGTCATCATATTATAAAAAAAAAGATTCCCTATCAAAACATGATAAGCACCACATCGTTGTTACGTGCCAAAAGCCAATGTTCAAACAAAAATCACAAATGAAGGTGGAGGTATCATAAATTATCACGTGATTGTCTATTTCATAATCATTTTTATCATACCAAGTGTATTGGTATCACATCGATTAGTAAGTAATTATTACTTTTAAGTAAATAACAAATTTTAAAAATCTCAATAAAATAGTAGTACTATATATCTAGAAGTTGTAATCAATAACAAATGTTGATTAGTTGATTATATTTATATTAAGTGAAGAAAAATAAAACGAAATAATACTAGTGCATAAAAGTGTAGATTAATAAGACGCAATATATATACGTATTCCTATTTCCAATGTATGATGTCGATTAAATTTGGCTTTATATTATGCGTTACTGATTCATTTCAAACTATCTATCTTGAATTTCAATTTCACACAATTTGTCGTGAAAGGTGAATTTTGATAATATTTGACAAAATTCTTTCATGTAATCATATAGTTATACGTTTTTGCTAACAAATTAGTTGAAATTTGTTAATTTCAGCTTTACCACAAAAAAATATGAATATCAGAATATTCGATAGTAAAATCAATATCCATATATTTCAAGAATATTCTTTGGTAACTTAACAAGACAATAGTATTCAAATTCAAAGTACCATTTTGTACTGAATTTAACTTATTTCCATTAGCCAAATTATTCTACAAATAGATAAGCATAACAGGTGACGTGGACAATAAAAGGTCACTTACTTTATGTATGTATCAATAATTATACACTTGTCAATTTGTTTACTATCATTGGAATATAAAAGTTGATTCGATTCAAACTTGGGAAAATTGATGCTCGCAAAATATTCCTTAATATTACCATATTATGACGTGTCCGTTCATTTCTAGTAGACAGATTATTGAATATTACTAATCTCATTATTGGCTATTCATAATTCGATATCATATATCATAATATTGTATCAATAAATATATGTTTAAGTAATAAAGCTTTAATAGTTCGAATTTTTTATTATCACACATTGTGTAGGAGTATATTAATACGGAGATTTTATTTTCAGGGATAATAGTCATTTAAATTATGAAATTTAGTTAAATTTTAGTCATTTATATAAGATCTAAATATGAAATATTAATTAGTAAGTTTTACTTTTTTTAATTATCTTATTTAAGTATAAAATGACGTATGTTGTTTGAAAATTTTTGTGAACTAATTAAAAATTCATGTTTTAAATAATTATCATCTATAGTTTCTATCATAAAGATGCCTAATCAAATGTTACTCCTATATTTATTTATTAATAAAATTAAATTGAACAAAAATAAATCAATTAAACTTTAAAATTTTCGTGTATTGGAAATTTGATGGACTTAATTCTTGTTTTAGTAGTATTGAATAAAACCATCAAAATAAATAAAATGTTGTCATGGATTAATTGTAGCCGACGTCAACAATGAGCAAACTTTTTATCACAAAAAATGCTCGAGCCTCAATCAAAATAAAAACAGGAAAAAAATCAAATGGAAATAAAACAAGTTGGCAAATGTGTATACCTAACACGTCAGATATTAGGTGGATTTTAGATAAATAAAGTCAGAATAATAAAATTACCAATTTTAGTCAAGGCGAATAAACTTTTAATTTAAGTTATAACAATCAATTGGAAGATGTAAATTTGATGTTTAAGTTACAATCAGGTGGCCAACGCAGACTTCAAGTCCTAATATATTAATCAACGTTTTTATTTAATAGTACGAAATAATACTTTGGAAATATTGGTTTTTATTATGGAAGCCTGATCGGTAGATTTAAAACTCTTATACATGAGTTGATAAATATCCTAATATTAACCGATAGATTAAAAAAATAGTAAGATCACAATAAATTACCAATTCTCACAAAAATAAGATTCCTTTTTTTTTTTAATATTTTATAATTTCAAACCTATATACTATCTGTCATATAAGAACAAATATGTAAAACAGAATAAGAATAACGTATATATGTAGAGTATAGTCCCACCATTTTTTTATATTTCTACAATTTGTCCTTTTTTATTCCAAAGTTGACCTTAACCATTTATAATTTGTTAATTCGCTGGAATTTATAATTGTTATAGTATGTAGTTATTACTTCAGAGGAAACCTTTTTATTTCCGCAAATTTTGCCAAGATATTTCGTAACATTTAAAAATATCTTCAAAGGTCCATTAACTTCAATATAATACCGTTCGAGCTACTTTCCACCGTTTCAAACTTTATTTAAACGAAAATACCCTCAAACTCATGAAGGGTATTTTAGACAATCTTAGAAGGGTTTTAAATTAGTTACACATTCATTTATTTCTATTTATATTGTTACTTTAGATGAAGAGAAAAGGAGAAAGAAGAATTAGAGATATAAATTAAATATTTTAATGAAGAAGAGAGGGTAAATTAACTGAAATGCCCTTCATTGGTTCAAGGGTATTTTCGTTTAAAAAATGTTCCAAACTGTAAAAGTAGCTCGACCGATATTGCATAGTGCATTTTTTCCATTGCTTGATACATGAATCGAAGCAATAATTCGAAGTGTAAACATTTTCATTTTATGAAAAATACGTACAAGAAACAAGTAAAACAAATTTACACATACAAAACGTGCATTTTTTTGTTGAGCTATCAATTGCTTTTCATGGGTGTGTTATGGCAGACTTATTAATCAATCCAATAATCCAATAAACCAATCTCACTAACTACACTATTGAAATGAGATTTTTTAATCAAACGTTGACTAGTCAGACTTTTTTTGAGTAGGTATTCATAAATTTCAATAAAATTATTAAAACGAAAGGACGTTTAATTAATATTTTCTAACAAGAAATACCTAAACGGCTAAACCAATGACATATAAAGACCAATAAATGTAATGAAACATTACTACTGTATATTTTTCTAAATTATAAATCATATTATTGCCCAAACGTATCAACTTCATTGAATCTTATCAACTTATGATTGCTTCGTTTTGGTAGATTAGGTGGTATGAAATCGACTTTTATGATTGTGTAATGTTATAGTAATAGTTTTATTATATTAAAATCTCATGGAATGAAAAATGTGTTTCTTCATTAGACACAAAAAAATACAATCATTTTTCTAAAGTGTGCATGGTTTAAAGTAACCATCTAGTCTCTTTCTATTTTTTTTTTCAAAATTCATGAATCTACCCACTTTTTCGTTAGATTTTTACTTACTTTTGGTATTGATTGTTCGTGTAGTAATTTCATTATGAATTAATTTTAAATAAAAATAATGATAATTATACACAAGCTTGTCTTTATAGACTGACGCCTTTATATACATAATTTGGTGTTTGCCATTAACTATGTCGGTTTCACTTTATTTTATAGTTAAGAGGTGATTTGGTTACTTTATTGATCAAGATTTGTGATTGCTTGATTTTTCTTATCATAGTATTCTTATCAATAATTAGACCGATTATAAGACGAATGCTTTGTTATTTGATGTTATATGATTTGCTTATAATTAATTAACAGTACTAAAATTGTGCCAAGACAATGTTAAAACCTCACTCCTGATAATTACACACTCAAATAAAATAATGTATACTCAAAATTTTGGAATATTAATTTTTTAGTTCATCCTTGAAGAAAAAAAGATAACCTATGAGAGGAATCCGATAAAGTATGACCTACCAATTTGCCTATATTAATGATTTAACATTATGTCAATTTATGAAATTAAATCCAATATTGTCCACCTTTCGAATTTTGAAGTGATAGTGAGCTTCGAATTTCCGAGTATCAAACATCCTTTGGAAACAATATTGGGACATTATTTTTTCTCCACGTGATATTTTTATAAGTTCAATAATTGGAAAAAGAAATCTACTGCTTATTTTCGGTATGACGAATTTCCATACCAATACCGTATCTCATTTTCGGTATACCGTACCGAAGTTCGGTATACCTTACTTTTACAGTATACCTGACTTTCAACATCAATTAAAATAAAAAATTAAAGTTTCTAGAATATTATTTATATTTTATAATTTTAAAAATAAATTAAATATAATGTATTCATAATTATATTTATATTTTATGATAGATTTTATAATTTAAAAATATATAAAATATATTTTATATATAATTGTGTTTATATTTTTGTGGTATATACCTTAGTTTACGGTATATACCTTAATTTACGGTATATACCGAATTTCGGTATGCAGCGGTATACCGCGGTATTTGAAAATTCATAAAGATAACCTATGAGAGGAATCCGATAAAGTATGACCTACCAATTTGCCTATATTAATGATTTAACATTATGTCAATTTATGAAATTAAATCCAATATTGTCCACCTTTCGAATTTTGAAGTGATAGTGAGCTTCGAATTTCCGAGTATCAAACATCCTTTGGAAACAATATTGGGACATTATTTTTTCTCCACGTGATATTTTTATAAGTTCAATAATTGGAAAAAGAAATCTACTGCTGAAATTGTAGCAAATTTTTTCTGTACACACGTTTTGGACCAACCCGACTCAAATGAGAGCAATCAAACAAGATATGTCTACCTCAAATATTATTATTTAAAACAACAAATAAAAAAAATTGCTTGTGATTTTGTGAGAGAGATTCTAAAATCATATCCAGGAGTAACTTTTTGGGAAATAAACAAACGACTTATCAGTCGTATTGGTATTGAATTTATTTGAAAATGACATTGAAAAATCACTACCTATTTATTACTAATTGATGTTGAATTAGTCTATATATTTTGTCTTCTTATGTATTGTTATTATTGGTATTATTCTTTTGAAATCACAACCATCTCACTTATAAGAATAACTTAGGTTCACCACTTATTAGAAATACATTTGTGATGGGTATTTTTTGGTCAAATAAATTAAAAATAATACTATAATGATTAATTCATTAAATGATAGGAGCTGCTGATTACATGTCTTTTTGTGGTTTGGATCTTTGGATATTTATGATAAGTCATTTATTGGCTTGAGCTTTAATTTACTCATATCAAGATTGTGATTTTGTTAATGTTTAATTATGTTCGAATCATAATAGTATGTCATACAAATTTTACTGCACGAGATAATATATCTAAAGTCGAAATATAAATTAGTACTTTAAAACCTTTGAATTTGCAATTGATACAATCATATTTTGAGTGTCAAACCTACATTTTAATTATTTTATATATATTCGTATTATTTATATTACATTTTACTACTTGGACGCATTTTATATCTCCAACCGGCCCCAAATTGATTTTGTATCAACAAGCAATAAAAGGCCACACATACGTTTCTTTCGTCATTATTATTAATTAAGTATTATGGTAGAATTGCATAAATAATGCTTTTCCATATTATTTAAGTCTTGTCCCGTTAGACTTACATGATCCCATTTTTGGATATGAACATTTTTCGTTTACATAAAAAGGCCGTTGGACTTACACTCTAGGTTAAATAAAACAGCTTATTCAATTATTTTAATTTTTAAATTGACAACTTAGAGTTAGGCTATTTGACGAATGGTGAGAATTTTCATCCTAAAGGAATTTGAACCAGGACTTTACAAAAGGTCTAAAAAAGATTTATGGGTTGTATTTAAAAAAACAATATTTAGTTTTATTCAACCTCTATTTTAATAAATCATGCTTTTAATTATTACTATATATTAAAGGAACGTTTATTCGAATTGATTTATATTTTTAAAATATAAATCAATTTAAAAACTATTTGTAGTGACGCTAGGCGTGAGAAATGGCGCAATCGCAAAACCAGCTCCATATAGCTTTTTCATATAATTATCTTTATGAATTTCATTTTGTGTTCAGTTGCATTAATTTAATTAAACTTTTAGATAATTAATTTCATTTTTGGACTGGGCTAGTATTAATGAATCAGCAAAAATGGGCCGTATCGTTGTATGGTTCGATGCACGTAAAATTTTTACAAGTGGGGGTGATTTTTAATTTGTTACTATTTCCCTATAAAAATAATGATTTATTCTTGAAGAAATACAAAATATTTAGAAATATTAAAAAAAAACAATTTTCTAGCAATACTCTTTAATCTACTATTTAGCACTAATTTATTAGTACTATAATCATTAAATTATAAATTATACTATTTTCCCAAAGAAAAATACCAAAATAGTGGAGTTTTTTTCAATGGAAATAATGTTACCGTTTCTCACACAGACGAATTGGCAGCAAAATAATCATACATTTCTGGCATGTTTGGTAGGGCTGATAACTCATCTAGGATGGAAATTCATGAAAAAAATGATATTTTTTTCATAAATTTCCATCCCTAGATGAGTTATCACCCCTACCAAACATGGCCTTCGACGATTGTGTTTGCGCTACTTGGGATTTCATCGATGTGGATGTGATCTTCTTCGAATTGGAGCTCTCCAACTTCAAATTGGATTCTTATAGAGCAATGATTCAGCTCAATCTTCAGCTTCAGCTTCAGCAGAAGCAGTTTATCACACTGCCCAAATTCCACGGCGGTATGCGCCCTCTTCCTGAAGTTAGTCGACTTACCTTTGGACTGTGGAAGAAGCCGATTTCTCGATTGTTGCTCTACAGAGCGAAGGACAATTCAGGTCAGTTATTACTTATATTGTTTACATGAACTTGTATTGCATGAATTTCTGATTTATTGTTGCCATAGAATTGAGATTTATCTAGTTTTTAGGATGAACTTGTAATTGACAATGAATTAGGGTTGTGTAGTTCAATTTGGTGATGTTTCACTTAGAAATTATGCCATAGCTGGTGAAGCCCTAAGTTTGCTGTTTTCCTGAAAATTATTTTCAGGTTTCAGATTAAAGGTTTATCTAGTTAGAATAAGCTTGTAACTGATCATGATTTAGGAATTTGATTTTTGTATGATTTGTAATTCAGTTTGATGATGTTTTACTTAGACATTATATCACAGCTGGAACTTGGGAAGCCCGAAGAGAAAAGGAAGGGCGAGAAGCGTGTCAATGGCATATTCTGGATTCTACTGATCAATATTGGGATATATGTGGCTGATCACGTCTTCCAGGTTTTGTATAATTCCATTCTTGTGAATTTTGCTATCTTGGAGTACTAAATAGGTGGCTATTGTGTTATGTACTCTACCCCAGTCTGTAAAATGTAGAGTTGTAAAAATAATAGGATGTCAACAGTCTCATTTGCCGTATAGAAGAACTCTTGCAATATTGGTTTTGATTCTTTATGAACCGGTGTTAGATAGTTCTTGTAATGAAGCTAACTAGGAATTTGCTTTGATTTTTAGGTTCCGTTGATTAAGGAACTGTATCTTTATCATAATCAGCCTGCTTGGCACCAGTTTATAACGTCTACGTTCTGTCATTTCAACTGGTAAGGCTGCTCATTCTCTCGTGTTTTTACATGTGGAATTTGAGATTATACTCAGCAAGTGTTTTGGCTTGCAGGAGCCATCTATCGAGCAATCTGTTTTTCTTGTACATTTTTGGTGAGACCTTTTGCGCCACTTTCCTTTAAAAAAAGTTTTGAGGACATGGCTAGTGCTAACGGATGGCTTGTAAATTCGTGATCCAGGAAAGCTCGTTGAAGAAGAAGAGGGAAACTTTGCTTTGTGGCTCTCCTATATCTTGACGGGTGCAGGGGCGAACCTTGTTTCATGGTTAGTTCTTCCACGAAATGCTGTTTCCATCGGGGCATCTGGTGCTGTATTTGGACTCTTTGCTATTAGTGTCCTCGTGAAGGTATGATGATCATGAGGCTTTCTTGGGTGATTAGATGGCGTATATTTTTTTACCGAGCTGCTGAAACTCCTGTACATGTGCTGCAGATGTCGTGGGACTGGAGGAAGATCCTTGAAGTTCTTATACTGGGGCAATTCGTGGTAGAAAAGGTTTGTATCTACGAGACTGTGACTTATACAACCAAACTAATGTGGCTTTAGTTAGCTCCTAAACTTTCTAATCGTGTAGAGTGTCTTGATACAGTTTCTTGCTTCACCTCGATGAAATCATATGTGGTGATAATTAGCTACTACATTTTACTTGGCCGTTTCTCAATAATTTGCTAACTTTTACAACCCAAATTTTCAACATCTCCACAATTATGTCCCATATGTGATATTTAAGGCTCTTGAAATCTCACACGTCGCTTTACTGTTGTGAGCATACATGGAAAGTAAGTATCTAAGCATGTATTTCCACATCAGAGGTTTTCAGGTGCCGGAATATGAAATTGAGATTTGAAATGTTGGGACATCATTGAAACATTTGGCAAGTTTGTGGCTGATGTTGGTAACACATATATCAGGTGATGGAAGCAGCCCAAGCTTCGGCGAGAATAGGTGGAAGCTTCCGAGGAGGTGGGTACGCGATGCAGAACGTAAACCATATTGCCCATCTCTCGGGCGCTCTCATTGGTGTGGTTCTAATCTGGCTGCTCAGTAGTGTTCCCACACCAACTGACGAGAAATAGGGCTTCTTTTTTTGAAGATGAAACTCGCCACTGGTTTACTATGATGCCCTTAGCTCAAGAATCAGGTAGCACGATTGATGAGGGTGGTTTTGTCATTGTATGCTGCAAACTGATGATAATGTAGTAGTGAAGTAGTCTATGTAGCATAGGTTATTGATGTAATTTATCTCATGGCATTTTCTTGATTATATACACTCCATTTTTTTCAATTTACTTGTTTTTTAAGTCTGGAGAAATTAGTACTTTAATTTGCATTTACTGGGTTTTATAAGAGTGATATGTTTCCCCATTCTTAAATACAGAAAAAGGTGGAATGAATGATTTATAAAATAAAAGGTATGATTAAAGAGAATCCATATAGTTTAATTTCTTAAATTAACATGCCATTAGTATTTATGTTGAATTGAAAATGAAGTATAGAATTGATGGATGACACAAAATACTGAGAATAGATGAATATATAACCGTTTCATCCATATACTATATCTATACATAAAAACTATTTTCTCGAGGAAACAATCTAGGGATTGATTCAGAAAATCTTTGTGATCAATGAAAGAATTGCAAAAATCTCTGCATGTTCATCACAATCTACCATGTCGAAGCTTTGGAATTGGTACCAGTATTATTTATCAAAGTACCCATTTAGAACCGAGGTGATCTCTCTCTCAAAACGAAAAAAGAAAAGAATAAAAAAGTTTTATTGTATTCAGTTTTGGATTAAAAATTGCGTTGCAGATGGTGAGCTCAGGCATCATATGGGGCATTGGAGATATGGCTGCTCAAACAATAACTCATACTACCTCCAAAAAACGCAATGTTTGTCATTTTCTTCTATTTTAAATATGTAATTATTTGTATTTTATGAGATTGAGTTTGATTTCTTGACTTGTCGTAATATAGAAAGTTGGGTTTTCATTTAATAAAAGATGGAGAAATTCATGCATTTTTACATTTAATCTCCTCAACATTTCAGATAGGTTTTACCTTTGAAATGAATATTTGCAGAATGAAGAAAAGGAGCGTTTCCACATTAATTGGAAGCGAGTTGCTAAGACGAGTTTGTTTGGTATCGGATTTGTGGGCCCCGTCGGCCACCTCTGGTCCGTACACTCTCGTCCCATCGCAGGTAATTTTGGTCATCGATTCTAGTTGTAATTTTGGTCATCGGAACACAGGTATGGTTGGCTGGACAGCTTCATCACGCTGCGCCTGAAGCTACACCCGAGATCGTTCTGTTTCATCGCGATGAAAGTGGCTCTGGACGTGACGATCTTTGGGCCGATGGACTTGCTCCTCTTCTTCACCTACATGGGGTTCATGTCCGGGAAATCTGTCTCCCAAGTGAAGGAGGAACTGAGGCGCGACTTCATCCCGGCCGTCATCCTCGAGGGGACCATGTGGCCGTTCGTCCAGATTGCCAACTTCAGATTTGTGCCTGTCGAGTATCAACTCCTCTACGTCAACATCTTTTGCTTGCTCGACAGCTGCTTTCTCTCGTGGGTCGAGCAGCAGGAAGAAGCCCTTCCCTGGATGGACTGGTTCAAGTCTTGCATGCCTGCAGACAAGGCAGGGTCCGGCTCGAACCCGACTGCAGACGAGTTAGAGGCTAGGTCGTTGATGGGCGCACACGAGGTAGACGAGAATGGGTAACTCCATACCCATCTCCGATGCTAGAGAATATGTGGAAATGTAACTGAAGCAGTCATACATATATAGTTCCTATTTACTCATGTTTATCCAATCCAAATTTGTAGTTTCTGCTCCATCAACACAAACGATCCCAAAACTGCAATAAGCAACGGTTTCATCTAAGAATCGAGTAAAAAATCTAGAGAAAACCGGTGCGTTTCATCTCATTCACCACGTCGTTCGTTTTCTCCAACAGGCCCGCACGCCGGTAGCCAGCTCCCAGCAGATCATAAGCTGTTTTCGTGAGCTTATACGAATGCTGTTTCACACGTTCCAAGAACATGTCGAGCCTATCATAAGCTTCCCTCCTGAAATAGCAACATATCACCTTCTCAACATCCTCATCACAGCTAAACGAGACGCCATCCTTCAGCATTCGGCCCACACAGTACTCAACATCATCCAATCTATCCCTATCCGCATACATTCTCATCAACGCGCAGTGAACCACAGAACGAGCTTCTGAACTCTGGCCCGACTCTGACAAGGCCACCAATAGCTCTTCCAGATCTCCTGCCAACCCTAGCTCCCGATACAAATCCACAACCTTCTTACACACATTCAAATCAATCCGCCACCTGACAAACTTCAAAACCTCCTTCACCCTTTGCGAGTTTCTCTGCCGACAGAACATCAGCAGCACGTCTTGAACAACCGATGATTCATCAGGCAATATACCTTCAAACATCATCTCCTCAAAATATCTCCGAGCATCCTCATAAGCCCTCAGTTTGATGCAGCAATGCACGAGGGAACCATATGCCTGAGCATCAGCAGGAAATCCAGCCTCCATCTTAGCCTTGAACCAATCCTCCGCTGCAGTCTTGTTTCCCATGCTTGCATACGCAGAGATGAAGGCGTTGTAGGTGTCTTCATCAGGTTTGTAGCTCTCCGAGCCCTCCATTATCTCAAATAAGCTCAATGCTGTGATCAAATTACCCGAGGATAAGCTTGTTGATATTAGGGCATTAAAAACTGGAGAAGCTGGAATAATTCCTTGTTCCTCCATTGATGAAAACACAAGCAGTGCTAAATGGAGGTTTTTGATGCTCCCGCACAACGATATCAATCGAGCATAACTAGTGACATCTTTTGCATCATCGTTTCTCAACTTCTCTAGTTTCCATTCGATAATCTGGCTATAGCAGGCCAAGAAAATTGCATCAGTCATAAATTTGGAGTATAGTTATGCAGCATAAATCAAATTTACTGCAAAAAAACGCAATATTTGAGTCACGGAACAATCAAACAAGATGGAACAACATTTGTATATGGCAGATTGCAAACAGTAATTAATACTAATAAGAATTTTAATGCAAACAATCAAATTACTCAAACAATTAACCTAAATTAACGAAACATCTCAGTTTCAATCGCTATGCATATAGGGGTAAATGAATTGCAATCGAGAATGTGAAATTACCAAATAAGCTTTCTGCGGAGCGGATGTGTTGAGAGAAGAAAGCAGAGCGGCGCAGGGGAACTCGGCCGCGTCGGAGCTGAACTCAGAATCGAGTGTTGATTTGATCGTTGAAAGCGGTGCTTTAAGAAGCTTCTGTAGCAGAGGGATTTCGGCTGATGAGTCGTAAGATAAAGAAGAATCGTGTTGAATGGTGAGAAGCCGCGTAAAGCGGTGGCCTACGGTTACCGCCGAAGTGTATTTGGCTCGAAGAATCCGCAGCGCCGCCGCCATTGATTTCAGTCTCCGAGCTTACTGCCTCCGCGGCGGCGTTAATCAAACCCTAGTTCAATAGCTCCGTTTCAGATCGATCGGATTCGAGCTAAGATTAAGAGGTTTTATCAATGAAAATTAGGACTAATTTTTAATTGAAGTGCATAAATAGGGGTAATTACATGTTTGATACAAAAGGATTTGTCTTTGTTTTAATTTATTATAAAAAGTATTAAGTTTATATATTTCATTAAAAAAGTTATATTAATATTTTAAGTTAATATATCCGTTAAACATTTTAAACACTGTTAGTTAGTTTATAATTTATCTAATTTATCATAATAATAAAAGAATAGTTAGAAATTTATTACAATTAATCACTATAAAAAAATAACCATCAATATTAATTCTTCCAGCAATTAATCGTAGCTTAAAAGAATTATATCTCTCAATAAACTCTATTTTTTTTATTATATTCTTTATAGAACACAATATAAAATAAGTCCATATTTCATTTTTATAAAATGGTTAATTTTGAGCTTTCGGTAGTCAATAAGTCAATATTTAATTTTTACAAAAAAGATTCAATAGTATCTTTTAGTTGTATTCTCCATTGTTATTTAGAAAGCTTTGATAATAAAATGCAATTCACTAATTTGATGGTGAAGAATGGTAATTTTTTTTGCATGTGTTTTTCATTTTTGTGAGTAATAAAAATAATTGTGTTTGAAATAATTAATGAAAAGTTTAATTTAAAATTGTTTGTACGCATTTGAAACATTGATGAAACTTTTTGTATGTATAATGTAATTGGAAGTAACGGTGTTAGTAGGGACTCGACGGAATGTATTTTTTGTACGAAATATGTAAACTTAATACTTTTTGTACTAAATTGTAACAAAGGCAAAATATTTTGTATGAAATATGTAATTACCCCGCATAAATATGATATTAGTGGTAATGAAACACTAATGTTATTAGGATCATTTTGTTAATTAAGTATAATTTAATAAAAACAATTCATTAATTAATCTATGTATTTTGTCATATAATCTTAAGCTAAAAAATATTAATAAAACATTAATATCATTAGGATATTTTTTACAGATCGAATAATTGGATGAAAATAATTCAGCTTTAATCTTACTTTTTTTTATTAGATATTAAGCACATTATAAATTTGTTTAATCTAACACTAATGTCATTATAACTCTTTTTAAAATAAAATGGTTGGTTGAGACTAATTTACTATATTTGATTGGAGTATTTATTTTGTGATATTAGATTTTAATAAGGTTAAAAATTCTTTTTAGCCAAGCATGATGACATAAATTAATCATGTACTGTATTCTGTTTTTTAACATGAAATCGTACATCCTAACAATTTTAATGATACATAAACATGGACGATTTTTAAAAACAATCAAAATGATAAAATTCTTTTCGTGGAAATTTTACACAAACATAACTCTTCGGAATCATGACAATTTAATTGAAAAGCCTCAAATTTATTTTTAAAAATGAGTAAAATTTGTGACCTCATTGGGTTTATAACTAATTATTTGTCCTCTATGATTTTCATTTAAACACTAGAAGCAAGTTATGAGATCTTACAACATCAACAACAAGCAACTAATTATAATACATGGTCTAATACAAAGGTGAGCACCCACATAGCCATTCTAAGGTTATGCCGGAAAGAGAAGGCACCTTCGTAAGGTTTGAGATTGCTTCCTAATGAGAAATCAAATCATGTTGATGGTATTAATTATAGGTCGGAGGATTATGTGACTTATTTGATTTGTTTGACTATTTTGATACATTTATTTGTGCCCCAAAATAGTCAGCAAATCAAATATGTCGCATAATCTTCTGACGTGCAATTAATACCATTAGCTTGGTTTTTAATTAGGAAGTAGTATTGATCCTTACTACAGTGCCTTCTTTTTCAGGTAGCTCACTTATAATGTACGAGAAGTTGGGCCCTCATGTCCTTATCTTTTATGGCTACGATATGCCCATCTCCTATAATCACGATTCACAACAAGTATATTTCAGTAATCTGTTCATTATTTCCTTTTATAGGCATAATAGTGTGTTTGAGTTCTACCTTTTGGGTTTGAATTAGAGAAAACTGGCGACAGATTTTGGTGGTTAGGTTGGAGAGAGTTTTGTATTCATTGTGCGAGAGGATCTCTTCCCTATGGCCTGCGCAGATGTTCAATGTGTTGGTTAGGAGCTCTGCATCATCTGCTTTACCATCTACTAGAGAATACATTAATACTATAAACTAATTACCTCGAGTACATATGAGTAATCATACGGTACTGCATATACTTGAAAACCAACATACAATACATAATTTATTGTAAAGGTGAGTTGCTACACAATACATAATGACTAATTCCATTGCAAAATCCCACTTAGATAAACGTATAATTGAATTAACTACAAATACATAGAGATGGCATTAGTCCTTCTCTGGTTGCTGCAATGGTCTTTCATGTTAGTACCAATGTATGATTAGAAATTCTAAAACATAAACATATAGGATTTTTCAATTCAAGAGACTTGGGAGATATATGTTCTTACACATAGGAGAGAGTGAGGACAAACTCCTGAAAATCATCCGAGAGTAGCCAACCTCATCGTACAGAACGTGGTAGTGCACAGGCCGTGTTGTTCCCTGCACATCAGTAATCTACGAAGCTCAGATAATGTGTTTCATGTAATTAAAGATGTGTCTTGACCACAATATTTAAAAAATTTATATAGTATTGTTCTTGTTTTATTTGTGGTTTTATATATATAAATAAAAAAGATAAAAATATAAAATTGTAATTAATTATCTTATGGTTATTTAATATATACTCCATAAAATAAAATTAATAGTAGAATAATCCCATTAAATCTTAGTATCTGTGGTTGTATTTATCATCCATTCTGCGATATGAAAAGTTTTCAAATTATAAAACTTTATTCTATTCCTAAAACTAAATACCATATATAGTTTAAATATCTAGAATCTTACTATATCCACATGTCACGTAGTAATTAGTGGGACATACCAAGTCATCATGCCACTTGGTATGTCATGACCACTAAATTTTTACTCATCAAACAAGATGTGAAGAACATTTGTATATGGCAGATTGCAAACAGTAATTAATAGTAATAAGAATTTTAATTTGTAAAATCAAATTACTCCAACAATTAATCTAACGAACTTCTCAGTTTCAATCGCTATGCATAATCAGAAAAGTAGATAAGAGTATAAAGGATGAAAATAAATGTAAAATTACGTAAGAATGAGTCGATTAGATTGATCACGATATTATTATATTGAGCATGATAGTTCACAATACAATAATAGAATTTGTAACATAGCTAATTTTATTTTTGAGTCCAGGGTTTCTTCTTTCCATAACTAATGTTATCATAGCTCAGAGAAAGTCCATCATTCTCTACCTTCCAATATATTTCGCCTTCAAATTTACTATTTGGATCAGTATATCGATCTCGGTGCGACGGGTAAAGAGCTTTTTTAATAAATTGAGCCCCTTCTCCTTCTCCTCGTCTAAACTCACCAAAAATATCAATACCCCAAACTCGTAGCTCCAAATCGATCTTCTCGCCTTGTTTCAGAATCACATTCCTTGCATAATTCCCATCTTTGCCTTTAGAAATACGGAGAAATATCGGAGACGGGTAGGTCACTGCATTAATCACATGAATCGCGGCATCGGTCCATGTGATTTCTAGGGCAGCAAACATGAAGAGGATACCAAAATGTAACAATTTGAGAGCCATTTTTGTTTATGTTTGTGCATTTGGTTTGTTGGCTTTTATAGAATAATAATAATAAATGAAACGTAACTCCATCAGCCACCGTTTCATTTTAATTTATGTTATATTTTGAAAACAATTAATAAGCAACCGTTTCATTTTAATTTATGGTATATTTTGAAAACAATAAATAAGCAATTCGATTTTAAAATACCTAATAACTTTATCTACTTTTCACATATTTTTTTTTTCTGTTTCAAATCTGAAATTCTTCATCCAACATCGATATCTTCGGTATTGCTCAATTCTAGCAGTCAAAATCTAAATGCACAATTCTCCATAGCTTTTTCTCTTAATTGAAAATCTACATCATACCATTGTTTATTGCCTTCTCCGTAATTTCTAACAGTATGTTCCTCACTTATTTCTAATCAAATCAACAACACTTGTCTTCTTTTTATACAACAAATTATCGTTCCTCATCCTCACAATTTCTAAGTTGAGAGAAATTTGTGAAATATTGAATTTAAATTCAATCACTCTAATGAATTCTCAATAATCTCAATTGAAACAAAGAGAGGTGGTCATGACGGTAGGAAGAGAGAAAGGCATGGTTTTGGATCAGTACAGGAAATACTATGCATGAGACATAGATCCATACACCATATCTACACTAAAAATTACATTTAAATCAAGAGTGGACTCCAATCTGTTTGTTTGACCAGTCAACACTACCTAAATATTCAAACCCTAGCTAAAAAAAGTGAGAATAAGGCTAGAAAAAGTGATACTTCCCCTGTTACGTACTAGTGGAATCATTTTGTCATTTTGTTACGTTCCATAGCAGTGAAGTCATTCTTTTTAGCAAAAATCAACATACTTCTTTTCATTTACTCTTCTTTCTCTTACTTTATTCTCTCTAGTTTTTCCACTCTCCCACTTAATTACCTTTTTATTTAATATATTACACACATTTTTCTTAGTTTTCGTGACGGAAAGAAATACCCCCACTACTATGGAACGGAGGAAGTACCATTCAAACATTTTTTTTATATTTAAGGTGAAATTAAATATTCGTTCATTATACATGAAAAAAAAGTGCGCTCCGTATAAAAGTTTAGGAAAACAACAGAAATAATCACAAAGGAATGTAAAATAAAATTATAGCAACAAACTAAGTAGTAGTAGTAGTACTATATCCCAAACCAAAAAATCTATCAAAACAAGAAAAAAGAACTCAAAGCAAAGCTTCAAAAAACTTTATTCAAAATGCCATAATAAGAATAATCACTATATTGTGATGGAGATTTATATATTGTGCATGATAAACAAGGATGCAATGATAGAATTTTTAACATGATTAAATTTGATTTGGACCCCAAGGATACTTTTCTCCATAATTATTGTTATCATAGCTCAGAGAAGCTCCATCATCTTCAACCTTCCAATATATATCGCCTTTAAAATTAGGATTAGATGAGTCTCGGTATCCCAGGTAAATAGCTCTAGATATAGATTGAGCCCCTTCTCCTTCTCCTCGCCTAAAAGTACAAAAAAAATCGGGACCTGTAATTTGCTCCAAATCGAGTGTCTCGCCATGTTTCAAAATCTCATTCCTTGCATAATAATCATCTTTTTCAATACGAAAACTGAGATGTAACGGAGACGGGTCGGTCAATGCATTAATCAAATGAAACTTAGTTGGAGCCACATCAATGGCGGTGACTTCTAAAGCGGCAAACATGAAGAGGAAACCTAAATGTAATAATTTCAGCGCCACTTTTGTTTATATCTATGATTTTAGTTTGTTGGCTCTTATAGATAAATTGAACGAGGTTGGAATGGAATGAAGATAGGAATGAAATGTCAATTTCCGTTGCATTTTCATCCATTCACTCATGCATTCTATTACACCGAGCAAATGAATAGAATGGAAGTAGCAATCACATTCCATTTCATCGTACCAAGAAGCCCCTTAGACAGTAGCTTACTATTGATGAGATTGAGAAAGAAAATATTATAAAGTTACCGTCCAAGACATTAGTAGGGTAGGGACATCGAATTCGGTGATCCATATCGGGAGTGCAGCGGCGTGAAGCATATCGATGGAAGCCCTAATGTACGCGAAGTTTGGCTCCACTACTCCGAAATGGCCCTCAAGGCCAATCCCCAGGGGACCATCGTAGCCGCCGTTCCTGAGCTGCTCAATCCAGTTAGCCGTTTGATTTGCGGTGCTTGTTATGACTTTTATATGTGCCGTAGCTTCATCTACACTTGTTTGGAACCACGCTGTAAATATTGCTAAAATCAATCAGTTCATCAATAATGAAAATGTATTTGTAATCAATTACCTGAGATAGTGTAGAATTTGTCATTCTCCGCGTTGAAACACTGCGAAATGCCATCGGATCCAAGTGTAACTGTGTTGGAAATAATGGCGAAGCTATTCCCGTCAAACGATTTTGCATACTCTAATGTTGCACCACCGGTCGACGTCCATCCCTCTAGTCCGTCGTCAAATAAGGGGTTCACGATGATCCCCCCGTCATACTGTGGTACCTCGGGCACCGGCGTACACTATAATTTAATCCAAACCAATTCGTTAATTACCAAAACAGAAACTTAGTTATGAGTTAGAAAGTAAAAAAATTGTATACAATACTATAATTACCGCAAGTGTGTACGAGTAATCATATGGCACTGCCTGGACAGCAGCAACTGATTGCGCAACATAGAAATAAATATTACTCCATTTATTTGATCATATAAAACTCATGTATAATGAGAGAGATACTACTTAGGTGAGTACCTACCGCAGAAAAGTGTGAGGGTATAGAAGGCGAAGATGAGGAGACCGTTCCAAATGGTCGTCATCGTGTGTGCAATTCCGTCTATATTGTTACACAAGCATCCAAACTTCAGTTAATGATGTTACAGTTTGTATGTATAAACGAGAGAGAGTGGTATGGTTGTAACATTTTTGTGTGATTTAGTACTTATAAATCTGTATTGCTTAATCTAACTTAAAGAAATTATGAATTTGAAAAAAAAGTGTGAGAGATCCAAATGAGAAGAAAGGAGAAGCAAATTGATTATCTTTACTAGAGAGAAAAACTACTTACGAGAAGAACATAAACAAGCAGGAGCAGGAGCTAGCAGACTAAAGAGGCGAACTCAAAAAAAGGAACAAAAATATTTATAAGTTTTTCAATTAAAGCACATACACATACACTCACATATACTTCCATATAAAACCGAAATACATGTTGTATGAGATTGACTTACCTTCAATATCAAAGCTTGAAGTGTGATATGAAAATCTCAGCAAGACCAAAGCTCCCTATAAATCAAACATTAAACATAATGGATGAAATGATCTCAACAACTCTACCCCAAGAAAACAATAAAATGATTTTAAGCAAGAACTCTTGAGATGTAAATTTCCAAAAAATTGATTCCAAAAATTGAAGTCACCAAATTAAAATATTTAGACAAGAAACTTAGTGAACAAAAATGAAAGAGTGTGGGAGATCCAAATGAGAAGAAAGAGATCGAGAAGCACATCGATTATCTTTACTATAGAGAAAAACTACTACTTACTAGCTAGAAGAACATAAACAAGCAGCAGCCACAGCCAGCAGACTAAAATTCTTAATTTAACTAATGCATTATTCCTATTCAAATGTACATTATTAATTGACTGCTTTTGTTTCTTGGATTATGAATATGTGAAATGATACTAAATCGCAATAAACATATTGTGTCCCTAATCATTTCGTCAATTCTCATTTCCCATAAAAATTTAATGGAAGGATAATTGACTCACTGAGTGGGAGTACTTACTAATCTACTATTAGAATTTGAGATTATTCAAAATGGTTCAATCAACTTAATTCATATGCATATAACTTAAATTAAATGCAGATAATCCTGGTTGCGTATAATCACGAATCCATGTTTGGACACTTAATCCATGGGTGGTGAGAGATTATTTGGAATGATAGAAATTTATGGTTCCAACCTAAAACCAATTGGTGATAGAAGGAGGGCCCATGAGACTTATATACTAATTTCAGTTCTCTTTGTACACCGATATGAGATAGTTCTAATATTAATTTTTAGTTTTAATTGCCAACAAAATGGAGATTCAGTCGATACTTTTCAATTCATTGTAACCATTTTAGCGTGGGGAAATACATGAATTAAAGCCACCTAATTCTATATTTTGCATAAACATATTTAATGGACGTACCATACTACACATGTAGTTATATCATTGGCTCACAAAATTGATAAGTGCAAGATGTGTAATTGGAGCTATAGAATTTGTATTTTCATTATTTTTTTTTTCATGTCAACATATTTACATGAGATGTAGTACATAAATGCTTTGTTTTCTAAAAACCAAGAAACTGATATTGGAGGAAGAGATGAAAGCTCCATTAGAATCTGAGATTATTCACCCTTTTCAAATCATTCATAAATAAGATTACTCCTATTTTTTCATGACAGAGTGAGTAAATTTTTATCAATTACTGGTCAAAGGTACATACATAGATGAATTAACATTGAATAATTATTGTTGCAAAAATATACTACTAGTTTGTTGATACCTGAATTTTTCTGCTCAACATTTAATTCATTGTTACATCATAATTCCATGTATAGTATAACATCTAAGCCCCTCAATTCAAATCAATCATCAATGTCTACCTTATTATACTTTCGCCAATACTTTCGCTTTTACACAACTCGGAATTCGTTCTCAATCTTTTCAATAATTAGTCTTGGGTAATTGCAATATGTATGTGATAAAATTGGAGTATATTATTGCAGATCATATTAAAATTAACTTATACTCTCTCTTGGCCAGAAAGTAGTCACTTTTTAGTTTTTATACTATTTTCTGGAGTATATCATTTTTATATATTCTATTTCTAAGGGACAAATACTTTTTATTCTTAGCAATCATGTACATGCAATATATAAATATATAGGAGAAGATTATTAAATCTATCAAAACAATCATTATTTAATTTTTAGTATAAATAAATCACTCCATGTTACATGCCCAAATATCGTAAAAATATTTAATGTTTCCCTTCAAATTTATGCTACGTGCACCTAATTGAGAGCTTCACAATTTCTATTTAGTTATCTTGAATGATTAGGGATAGGTTTCCATTTATCTCAGTTTGGCAGAGATCCTAAACCATTATTGTTTGATTTTGTGCAATAAAAGAGACAGGATGAAAGCAAATGAGATTTCCACTTTACTCAACCAACCCGTGACTAATTTGATGATATTCACCATAAAATTCATATTCCCCTGTATATAATACTCCATCCATCTCATATTACTCGCACTTTCCATATTAGGCCGTTAATTTTATTTGATTTTTTTAATTAAATTAGAATTTTAAGTAATAAGACATCACTTAATAAAAAAACACTTAACTTAATCTAACATATTAATTAAATGCATTAATTCTAACTTAAAATAGAATTAGTGTAAGTAGTTTGGGACGGGCCGAAATAGTGCGAATAAATATTGAGTATAAAAAAAGTAATTCTTTTTTAAAAAAATGGGACGTCCTATCTCTTGTCCGTCGTCTGCCCACAATAGTGGACAAGCGCACGGACAAGGAGACCAGGGACGGATGCATGCAGCTCATAGCTAGCATGGGCAAATGCCCCACCTTAATTTGTTGTAATTTCTCACTATTTGCCCCTCTTGAAACTCTTAAATTTTATCTATGACTCTATGTATAATTTTGCCCCTGTGGAAGAAGAAAAAAAGAAACGATTCTGCGAGAGCCAAGAGTCGATCCTTGGTCTTCTAAAAGAGCAAGTGACGTTATACCACTATACTACATAGCTCCATTGAAAATTTTATTACAATATATAGTTAAATAGACATGTTTTGGGACCCCCTTGTCCTACACTGGATCTGCCGGTGACTAGCGGCTAGTCCGTATGCTAGTCACCACTGTAGATACTCTAAGTAATGATGTTAAAAGAAAAACACTTCATGTTCTTGAGATAGCCTATAACTTTCACGGGTAAGAGTAAAACACATCATGTTAGTATTAATGATGAGGCATATGAACATAGTAAAAAAATAACGTAATGCCGTGGGCTTCGAATTTCAAATATAAAAATTCTGTTATGTTTGGCTAAAGTTTTTTGTTTTCTGCTAATAAGTGTTTAGTTTATAAATTTCCTTCGTCCGAATCTATAGTAACTATATTTTTTATCTACACTAAGTTTGTTTTGAAATATAGGGTATCCGATCAAGGTATGTAGATTCAGTTAACTACTTTCCGCATTCATATCAGTTAACATATTTCGTATACAGAATCGCGATGCTAATATTGATTTTTGTTTGTTGATGTTTTAAATCTCATCTAATTTGGTCTATGTTTGCTGTTTTAGTTCTTTCGATTGCGCCGGGAGATGAAGATGCGATTCGGTGCAAAGTCGTGGCTCTGATTAAAAACGACAAAATTGATGATGCTTTGTCAGCAATTGAAAAATTGTCCAGGAAATCTTCAATAGATTTAACTTTCTTCAAGGTACTCCGATGAATTTGTTTGTAGATTTGATCTCGGATTCATTGTTGCGTAGTTTCCTATTCAATGTGTAGAGTTAAATTCCTTAACTGTAAACGAATGCTGATTGCAGCTGATCGCATTAGAAAGTTTGGCATAGTTGTGGGTGGTGTTATGATCCTTTTGCTATGGATGTTAGAACTTTCTACTTTCTAGTCCTTCTCAGGAGTCTGATAAATTTGAAAAAATCAACAACTTTCGTTAAGATAAATTATCTTCATTAGATTGTTTATGTCAGACTACTGAGTTAATATTTTACACAAATTAGTGAATCTCAAAGTTCAGTGATTTTTTAGAGCTAATTTACAGTCAAAGTTGCAATCATCGTATGTATCTGTTCATATTTTCCGGTTTCAGCAGCTGGGATTTTTTGTATCCATAAACTGTTTGCGGCTCTTATAGTAGGATGATATGTTTAACAGGGCAAATTTAGGGTTTATGTTTCAGAGATTAATGTCTTTTTCCTTTTTCTAAATAGGCATACTGCTTATATCGACAAAATAAGTTGGATGAAGCTTTGACTTCTTTGAAAGGGCAAAATGGGGACTCTGCAGCTATGTTGTTAGAGTCACAGATTTTATTTCGTTTAGGAAGAATGGATGCATGTGTATCAGTGTATCAAAATCTTCAGAAGTCCAAGATAGATTCTCTAGAAATCAATTTTGTTGCTGCATTGGTAACTGCTGGGAGGGCTACCGAAGTCCAGGGGACAATTGAGTCTCTCAGACTTAAACCAACAAGCAGTTTCGAATTGGCTTACAATGTTGCTTGCTCTTTGATAGAAAGAAACAAGCTTCAAGATGCGGAACAACTTTTGCTGTCAGCTCGAAGGTAATGTACAATCTCAGGAACCACGATTAATAATCAATTAAACAATTTTGGGTTTTGTGTTTGTCATTTCAGAATTTGATGTAGAGCATTATTGTGAATTTGTATACATGAAACTGAAAAGTGTGAGCTTTTATTTATTTGTTCCTACAACAATGAGTTGTATGTAGACAATGTGTGGAAGTCGAATTTTATCATTTTCTGCCTTGGGCTAAGTACTACTGTGTTCCTGCAACGAGGAGGTTGCACGTGGACACATTTTTTCCTTTCACTTCATGCTGGGTAGATCTAGTAACACTCTTAAAACTCCTCAGAGACTTGCCTGCACTTTGTCATGAAATCATGCAAATTGAGAATCTGCATGATACTTAAGCTGACACTTATTTCATACAGAATTGGCCAGGAAACACTGATGGAAGAGAACTTATTGGATGATGACATAGAAACCGAGTTGGCACCTGTAGCTGTTCAACTAGGATATGTTCAACAGGTTCTCAGCGATGTAATATTATCATTGTTTTGTATCTCCCTTTGTCGTAGAGTAATCTAACAGGTTCTGAATGTTTTTTTGCAGGTCCTAGGAAACAATCCAGAAGCTCTAGAAGCTTACTCTACTCTTATCAAGAAAAATTTGGCAGATGAAACATCACTTGCGGTGGCAAAAAACAACCTTATTGCATTGAAGGGCCCTAAGGATGTGTCAGATGGATTGAGAAAGCTTGATAAGCTAATAGTGAAGGGTGATGGACCTACTTTCTCTCTTGCTAGCGGCCTTGACCTAAAGCTCTCCCCAAAGCAGAGGGAAGCTATATATGTTAACCGTTTGTTATTACTACTACATTCAAACAAGTTGGATCAGGTAATGCATTTACGAGAGCCCTTCTTTCTCAATAAATTTTGTGATTGTTCAAATTTTGCACTGTGCAATAAATGTTTTATGTTGCCAATATATTTCATTCTAATGCGGTAGTCAGAAAATGCATTTTCAATTTTTTTTGAGATTGCTCTTTCTATTTAATGTAGTGGTAATTCTTTTCTCTTTCTTATTATATAGTTTTACTTACATTCTTATTCATTATCCTTATTAATTTTATTTTGAGAAATTTGTTATCAGAAGTTTCTAGTGATTCTTTAGCTAATTATAAAACGATATGCAGGCTAGAGAACTTGCTTCTGCACTTCCAACCATGTTTCCGAAGAGTATTATGCCAGTGCTTCTCCAAGCTGCTGTGCATGTGAGAGAAAACAAAGCCAATAAGGCCGAGGAGATACTTGGGAATTTCGCAAATAAGTTTCCTGATAAGTCAAACGCTATCCTGCTTGCGAGGGCACAGGTTGCGGCATCTGCTGGCCATCCTCAAATTGCAGCTGAGTCACTGCTAAAAATACAAGATATTCAGCACATGCCTGCAACGACTGCTACCATCGTGGCACTCAAAGAACGTGCTGGAGACATAGATGGAGCTGATGCTGTATTTGATTCTGCAATACAGTGGTGGTCCAATGCCATGGCTGAAGACAATAAACTTGCTGTCATCATGCGAGAGGCTGCTTTATTTAAGCTCCGGCATGGAAAGAAAAACGAAGCTGCTCGTCTGTTTGAGGAGCTCATTAAAACCCATAAAAGCATTGACGCTTTGGTAGGTCTCATTGAGACTGCTGCTCATACAGATGTTGCAAAGGCGGAATCTTATGAGAAGCAGTTGAAACCCCTTACTGGTCTAAAGGGAATCGATGTGGATGCTTTGGAGAAGACTTCTGGTGCAAAGCACGTTGACAATGGGCCAATCGCAGGCATTCCTGAGGCATACGAACAAAAGAGCAAGGAGAAAACAAAGAAGAAAAGAAAGAGGAAGCCCAAGTACCCGAAAGGCTTCGACCCTGCAAACCCTGGTCCTCCACCAGATCCAGAAAGGTGGCTGCCAAAGCGGGAGAGGTCAAGTTATAGGCCTAAGAGAAAGGATAAGAGAGCAGCACAGGTCAGGGGTTCTCAGGGTGCAGTCGGTAAAGAAGCTGCATACACTGTTAGTTCAAAATCTAGCCAAACGACCAACTCTAAAGGAACATCTCAGAGTGCCAGCACAGAACAAACCAAGCCTTCCTCGAAGTCCAGGAAGAAATCGAGGAACTGATTAGCGAGAGCCTGAACTTTTGCCTTTACAATCAGGTACTGTTTTGAAAGGATGAATTCTTCAAGTTCGACTGTTTGGTTAATCATATTTGTATTCCTCAGTAGTAAGCACGTCAAACATAGAACTTAATTAACTCGTCTTTCGATGTGATTAGCCAAAACATTTTTCGTGTTTGTTTAATTTTGTACTTGTAGTGTATGCTAATACAGTGAGATCAATCAGACCGGTGAACCGTATATTTCAAATTTTATTTTGGTAAGTTGGACTTGGACATTTCTGTGTTTCCAATTAAATCTTACTACGACATGCCTTGTTACATTATCTTGTTATAGTTTGATTTTGCCTAGGGGTGTCGAATTGGATAGCAGTTATCGGGTATTACCCACACCGACCCAAATATACGAAGTCGGGTATCGGGTGGGATATTCTTTGGTTTACGGGTGAGGGTTCCCAACTTTTTGTGTTGGGTACATATGGGCACCCAATTCAGCACCCCTATTTCAATCTTATCTTTTGATAATTGATATAGATATTGGTTTGGGGTTAATTAATTATCAACTTCTATTTCAAATTTTCTTAGTCAAGTGGTCGTAAATTTATGATTGTAAGAAATGGGTTTCAAACAGCCCAAGATTTGATTGTGTGTTGCAGAAAGTTTGGGCTTCTTGTGATTTATAAATACAAATTTGCAAAATTATAAATCTGCAAAACTCTTTAGTGAATACAAGCCCAAAACCTATGAACACACAGTATGTAATCCCCCGTGCTATAAAAGATGTTTTACTTTCCTTTTTTAGTTTATCTCATTAAAGATGTCACACTTCCATTTTTTTTAAAAATTCCCTCGCACATTAATATAAATGTTATATTTTCTCTCTCTACTTAACACACAAAATAAAACATCCTAAAATCCTGTGTCGTTCATAAGTGTGAATTTTTTATGGGATGGAGGGAGTAGTATATTTAGGTTTAAAATAATTCTACAATTTGTAAGGTGGGTTCATATTCAGATTCACACATAATATAAAACTAGCAACCTTACAAATATGCAATTGGATATTAGAATGTAGATATAATTATTTTACGAATTTCCGAAAATAAATATCTTAGTAGTAAGTTTGAACCAACCAACATACACTTATGATTTATTTGTCTCATGTAATTTACAGGGTATTACTATATAATTGCAAAATAGCTGGCAAAATAGTATTTACCCACATTTTAATTCTGCATCTAATTAAAAATCAACCTCTAAAGTGGCCTACATGATTAAAGTATGCCACGACATTTGACTAATAAAGTAGCCAACATAACCAAAGCAACGATAATCCAAATTACACTTTAAATAGTGAAACAGCTTCCATAAAAACTCAAGATTCGTTTTATGAGTAATTAAGTATCACAAAGTTGTTTTCATCAAAATAGCAACTCGTGTTTGTGTGGTTAATTTCTAGAAATGCTACAAACAAGTTATTAACAGAAGGAAAGTAGGTTACAAACTATATAATTATACTAAGTATTAATTAATTTTCTTCATTTTTCTTGTTTTTTTTTTGATCGAGGAAGATACCTTTTAGGGAGAGGAATATTCACTATTTGTAAGATCGTTTCGGAAAATTCGAACACGGGCTTTCGACAGATACTTTAGATTCCATGTCTTCAAAAGATGTGTCCCAATCAAAGAGATAAAAATATTCGAAAAATTAAGAAAAAAACACCAACTTTTGTTAGTTGAATTATCTGTTTCCGTAGAAGGAAAAAGGGAAGGCAGTAAAAAGGAAAGATATTGAGAGATAAGTATCTCAAATGACAGATAAAGTGTAATGATAGATAGATATTATATAGATTTTCCACCATCAAATTAATAGTGCGGTATCAAAATAGAATCTAGTCGATTTGAGTTTGTTTTACTTTTTAATAGTATTAATTTATGTATATAACAAAATTATGCATATTAATTTATGCTTGCCTTAGTGTTGTATCTTTATTGTCCCCCGGCTTGCCTACGGTTGTCCATTCGGATCTCAGGTATTGGATTGTGCCGATTTCGAGTTATTTACCACCAGATATTTGATTGGACAACTATAAAATTGTATAGAACGTGGATGAAGGCGTTTTTTGGCTTTGTATCTGGCTTATGTTTTTTGTTCTTAGCATATTCTTATTGGGTGTCTCGATGAAAAAACCACCACTCATTAATTACCTTTAGTAGTTTGAGCATTTTTTTTTTGCATTGAAAACAAAAACTCCCGAATATTGGTATGGACACTAAATGAACTTTCATATACAATACTTTGACCTAGAGGTGTAAGTAACTTGGGGACACCAAAACATACACTTTTTGCACTTTAAGAATCTAGTGGAATGAAGTATGATCATAAGGATATTTTGAATCCTATTTAGAAAAAATAAAATAAACACAAAGTGGTCTTTCTGGTCCCTAAAATAATAATTTTCACACACAAACACACACTGTGAGGTGAGTGAAATGGTGGTGATCTGTATATTCTCTGATGATCTTAGGCATTGATGATATTATGTGTGAAGATGATGATGAATTCATGATGTGTCATTTTCATCAATTTACATGCGCCTATGATGTATGGATCTTTTCTTGCATGTTATGCATAAAGGGCTTTCTTTTCTTGCTCTCCACCCCAAAGATACTGGAAAAATTTGTGGGCCATTGTGAAAAATACAATAATTTCAACATGGGGTCTATTTTTAGTCAAAGGACATATCACATTATATCTATACAAATAGTTATGATAAGCTCTTGGAAATTATGATTCTTTGTGATGGGTTTGGGTCATTTTTGGGAATTTTCAAACTTAATTCTAT
This sequence comes from Salvia hispanica, assembly GCF_023119035.1. Taxonomy (NCBI): domain Eukaryota; kingdom Viridiplantae; phylum Streptophyta; class Magnoliopsida; order Lamiales; family Lamiaceae; genus Salvia; species Salvia hispanica. The sequence goes on along the minus strand of NC_062967.1, from coordinate 2,361,441 downwards.
AAATGGGAGCCTCTACCAACTAGTGGTTGTTTGGGCTTAATTTGATTAGTTGTGTTGATGTTGTTATTAGTTGACAATCAACTTGACATTAGGTGGCATTTTGTATCATGGTCTACCATTTGGCATTAATGTGTTGGTGGTTTTTTCATGAAGATTTTATTCGATGATTTGACCTATTAAAGCAGTCTAGTTTTTTTTTTTTAGATTAGTTCATATATTTAATTTTAATACTCCTTCCGTCCCATGTTACTTGAATCACTTCTTTTTTGCACTCGTTTTGAAAAAATAATAATAAATAATTAAAGTGGAGAGAAAGTAAAGTAAAAGAGAATGATATAGTTAAGACTCTTCTCTACATTATTTTCTCTCTTACTTTTCTTTCTCTCTATTTTAATTATTTATTATTATTTTTTCAAAACGAGTGCAAAAAAGAAATGACTCAAGTAATGTGGGACAGAGGGAGTATGTATTACTAATTAAATCAATATAATTATTTGAAGTTACATAAAATTATACTCCTATTTCTCAATCGTAAGAAAAACAATATGGATTTAATTTTTATTTGTACTAATATATTAGTTCTATATGTATTTAAAAATATTTTGATTTACTTTTTCTGTAACAAAAATATTAAATTGAATCAATACTTTTGAAACTAATTACCCTAGTAGTAATGTAATATTAATACTTATAAAAATTAAATTAAGTTTTTATTATAAAATTTAGTGTTCATATAGGAATAGGAGTATGAAATAATATCATAATTATTCACGGGCCTCCTGCGAATTAGTCATCGATATCAAACATGAGAAGAAGCCCAATAAATGTCTATTTTCTTACCTTTTCCATGTCATCAAATAGACCCTGGTTTATCCAATTTGTAAATTACACAAATTTAATTTTCTACTACTAATTTTTAAATATTTCAAAACACAGCTCACTTTTTTAATTTGAATATTTTATATTTTTTATAATTTGAATAATCAGTAAATATAATTCCTAAAGGGGTAAAAATAAAAGAAAAATATCATATGCTCAAGGCACTAATTGGCCTGTCAGCATCCTTCTCAGAGCCTCCACAAATTGCATTGATACCGCTGGACCGCAAAATTAATTTAAAATAATGCACTTTTTTTAATAATAGAAAGAAATTACATGATATCTTAATTAATTGGTGAAGTAATGACTGCATAATTTGGATACCACATATAATTCTTTCTACATAGGAATACCTTGCACGCAATCTATGTAGTCTTAAATGTCTCAAAATCATGATTCAGCTTCAAATGTTTCAAGTTCTTTAGCAAATGTTTCAAATATTACCTCTTTTGCACAATTTGTGAGTAATTGCACGAGATTAAAGTTTACTAGTATTAGAATAGTGCTTCTTAATTTAATTGTTTTTCCCAATATGAACCGACCTAACTCACTAGAGATTAATTTGACCTTTTATCATCGTGCTTAGTTAGTAGCAATACGACGGCGTAATGAGCTTTGATAGCAACAATAATTTGATTTTGATAAAATTGTTGGTTTATATGTGGATAGGAGAGTTGACGAACCCACTTATTAATTATATGTATAATTTTCAATTTTCTTTACGGATTAATGTGGGACGTTGAAATCACACCCGTTTATGTCGGTTTTCATGCTTCTTGACTTCTACTGATTTTAACTAATTTTCACGCCTTCACTTAGAAAATTATGCCCTTTTTAAACATGTTTAATTTATTTATTATGCATATAATAAAATGTTTTTGAATAAGGGGTGCTTAAACCCCCTCAATTCCGACCTATATATGTATCCTCCAAATAATTAATTTTCTAAAAACTTAACTAGTAGTACGTAATAGACGATGTCTCGCTGAATAATTGGATGATATCCTTGTCTACTACTAACATTTATAGTTGAGCTTTCAATTCTTTCAACTCTTTCATTGTCATTTATAAAATGCTATGAATACAGATATTATTTCAAAAAAATACTAGTGTTATTTAGTCATATCATAGTTCATCATAAAGTATTTTTATCAAAATTCAAGAGAATATGCATAATAGATTAATAGTGTACGGACTCAATGATCTTCCAACATTATCGATCGTGTGTTCATTAGGGACTAGAAGGTCGGTACTACGACCAATACTATTGTTTTGTTTGATCCAATATTGACCGAATATGAGCCCCGACTTCCATAGACCGTAGGTCCTTGGTTCAGGCACTTGCATAACCCTTATTGCCTATCCCAATCCCGCCTTCGGATTATATTATATGTGGCCATATAGCTTTTCCCGATTTCAAACATATAATATTATTATATAATTAACGTATGTGTATATTTACGCATAAAACGCATTCTTCCAATGGAGAAACCAAAGCATACATTTATGAGCTATGACAAACATTCTCATCAAATAAACCATGATGACAAAGAATTAATCCCAATCATTAAATTTTGTACTCTTTACACGAAGAATATTTCAATCATCATTGACAAATAACATACCCCATCTACCCGATATGATGCTGACACCAATTCAATATGGTCCATAACCCCTCACCCCAAACACAATTCTTTTATATATTACAGTTCATACAATAAATTGTTGTTGGACCACAATAAATAAAAATCCAAAGAAATTTAAATTTTGCTTTATTCGTAAAATAAACCAAGAGTACAAAATGTAGCATACATTTTTTTTAAAAAAAATCAAATAAAAATTGGATGGTTTATTGATATTGCATGTGCGTACGTAAAGAGGTGTATAAAATAGTGCCCTCCATCATTAGCATGTGGATAAAATGAATAGTACTCTAGGACTATAGCACTTGGACCACTATTTGTGCTTACATTTTTATTTTTTTGCAAAAGTACTTCAAAACCCTAGATTTTATTTCTAAAAGCAATATATTAGGGTTTGGTAATTGGGATTACACCCCAAAAGATTAGGTCTTTCAAATCATTTGATTACCACAACTTGTGAAGAATTGAAGTCCAACTAACAAATGGGGATACTTACTTAACTCGTTAGGACCTAAAACAAAGATATATAGAAGAATGCGGCATGTATATCCGCCGGTTGTTATATTAGAAACCATCTAGTGAGTGATCGACTGATGATAATGTTAACTGACTGATTATACAGAATTAAAAACCTATAGATAATCTGGCACGTACAAAGGCATACATGAGTGGTGAGTCGAACCTGACACAAACACGTGGATCCTAGTGGGCACATACTAAAAAGGATCTAAAGGGTCCGAGTGAGCATCTAAACTTACCTATAAACAAAATTGAACCATAATTCTAAGCCGTCAAGTTTGTAGAAAGAATATTCCAAGGAAGGGCAAAAGAAAATTTTTTTGAAGAAGAGAAAAAGGGTTGTGACAGATTTTACCCATGTTTTTTTATTGAGAAAGTTATATAAGTAGGCACACAAAAGTTGCTGAGAAGTGCAAGCATGCATGTTCATTACACTATTGTAATGTTCTAATTTTTATTTTGGAACTATAAAGAAAAAAATATGCATGTGGCTTCATAGCATGCAAAGAAAGACCACCTAGTATCTTACCAACCCCTATTTTGGGCCTATAATATCTATGTAGCCCAATTTATTTATTGTTAACAATTTTCTTTAACCATTCATAGTGTGATTAGTAAATAGGTGTAGAATAGGTGCCTTTTCTTTTTTTTTTTTCCCTTTTAGTTTACCCTTCAAAAGCTCGATTTGATTAATCGAATGGTTAAAGTTACATTTAAACGGAATTTGGTGTTTTAAAAAAAATATTAATTGAGAATATTCTAGACGGTTGATTTTATGGATCAATCTCCATATATATTTTGTGAACTACGATGTAAGCAAGCACACACACTATTAAAAGTGCACGAAACTATTAAAATTACTACTAGTTTTTTTCACACGCAGTACTGTCACAAAATTTGTGTTTTTTAAAAAATAAATTATTTCTACATTAAAAGAATAAGATCACTTTTTACAATTAACTCACAGTTGATACTATTTCATAAGCATGTGTAATTCTTGAAAGAATAAAACTAAAATTCTTTTCGGGGAATTATCCAAAGACCTGAGAAATATGCTTCTAATGCCCAGCTCCAGGTTGAATTTCGTTTTGCATACTTCATTTTATATTACTTTTTTGATGTGAGAAAACAATATAACATATATAAATATAACAACATTATAAACAATCGAGGATGTTTAATTGTTTATAGTATAAGTCTTCCACCTAAATAAAAAGTTAATTTTGGAACCGGCAAATCTCTTAGCAATCAGATTATATATGCACTACTACTAAAACAAAGCACACATTAAGTGATCACACTTTACCCGAATTAAACTCCCTTTTCTCTCTCAAAATTTAATACTATATCTTTGCATATTACTTCTATTTAGTTATGTGGAGGCATCTCATTTACTTCTACCATATTTAATTGCATGTAATTTTATAATTTGATTTTTTTTCCCTCTCTTTTTCTTATCCATGCTCCGTAATATTTTATGAATTATAAGAGAATTTGTTAATAATCTAAATTTTTATGTAGATATTAGCATATAGTACTAAAATTATTGAAAATGAAGTGGATGCCAAAAATATTGCCAAAGAAGAACACAATTTACCGAATTAAGGGGATTAACTTAGGACATGCTCTCTTTTTTGCCTTAAAAGAGGATACCATCTTTCTTTCGGCCTATGCATGAATTGGTATTTTCAGGTTCAATGAACTCTTAGTTACTTTAAAAAACACTAATCATAACCCTCATTATAATATTTTATTAAAGAGTAATTAGTTAGTGAAGACCTATAGAGACGCAAAATCAACAATAAAATGCAGGTGATTTTTTTTTTTTTTTCTTCAATTTTTGTCGTTTTCTATGCATATCAAAATAGTCATATTCATATTGTAAAGATATACTACATAAAATTAAAATTAATTTGATAAATAATGTTATCAAGATTGTGTTTGGTGGATATGTGTAGAAAACTAGAAATTCGAGGTAGCTAGAGATATTTTTATGAGATGGGAATTTAAAAAAGTGGTAGATTGAATTCATATCATTTTTATATTGATTGATTTCAGCCCATGGCTTAATAATTAACGAATATACTTTTTTTAATGGGTGTATGTGTACCTTCTCTTCCACCTTTTGATATTTAAAAAAACTTTAGCTACAATCGAAACGTGGAAGATTATTATGAATGCATATAAAAGCTATTCTTTATCGATATGATATGGCAAATTAGGAATTTTGTTAATCCCTTTTGATATTTAAAACTAAACTAGTTTAAGCACCCCCACACTAGATTTGATATTATATTCCGAATTCAATTAATTTGCAAAATGTTTCTTTAACAAAATCGATTTTTTAGTACTCCCTCCGTTCCACAGTAACAGAAGCGTTTCGTTTTGAGCACTCATTTTGAAAAAAATAATAACAAATAGTTAAAGTGGAGAAAGAGTAAAGTAAGAGAGAATATTGTAGATAAGACTCTTCACTACATTATTCTCTCTCTTATTTTACTCTTTCTCCACTTTAACTATTTATTATCATTTTTTAAAACGAGAGTTCAAAACGAAACGTCTTTATTACTGTGGAACGGAGGGAGTATAAGTGATGAAATAATAATGGTGCCAAAGTATGAAATATCCAAATAAGTTGCGAATAATGGTTGGGTCTATGTGACGAAGCTATTTTTAGAATTCTATATATACTAATATTATAATCGATCCCTTTATATGCATCACAGCATCAGACCATAAAAGATCACTTTATATCACTAAAAAAGTTATACTACAAAGCTAAAGAGGAGTCTTGTGCCAAGTTATTTAATGAGACAAAATTGTTTGAACGAATTCAAATTTTATTTTAGATACTAGCAAAATTACAATATAAATTTGGATCCACACATGATTAATACTTTTCGGTTTCCTAGTTTTTACTTGTTAATTAGTTATTACACTACCAAATATTACAAAATTAAACTTGTTGATGCATGTGTGTGTTTTTAATTTGAAGGGTACATATAAAAAAAATAGTCAAGTCTACCATTTTTAATTTTCTTGGCACAGCACAATCTGACGAGTCTGGCACATTAATTTGGTTAATTCTTTAATTTTAGTGGTCCTATCTACTACTGGGGATAGCAATCATTTCTCCATCCAATTTGTCACAACTCTTTAAAATTGCACTAAATGAGCCACAATTCAATTTTGGTATCAAAATTTCACCATCTTCTTTTAATTGTGTACCTTCTACACATTCCTACACAACAACCATTCTTCCTCTCAACCTCATCACATCACCAAAAAAAATTAAAAATTAAAAAGCATGGCATTGCAAAAATTAATTAACATATAATTAAACCACTCGAGAACACAATCCATCCACTTTCAAGAATTCTTCACCTAGCAATTAAAAGTCAATAAATCACTAATGAAATTAGAGATGAAAATTTCCATGTACAAAATGTACTGCACCTACTACTACTACTACTATAAACCCTAACAAAATCAACCTTAATTTTTCATGGAGATTCCTTTGGTACCAATCCTTGTATCTCAAACATTAGCACCCCCAAAAATTCTCCAATTTTCTTTCATCCGTATTTTTCTTGCTTAAGTCCAACCCACGACTCCATAAAACCCGACATGGGCATTAAGGGCCGGGCAGAGCCCATCTCTCCCCGGCCCCCACCCTTAAAAGGGAGGAAACACCGAACAAAGGCGCCATCATCATCATCGAGATTAAAGGTGTTTTTGCATGAAATTCGGGGAGTATTTGGGCGGCGAGATGGTTTGCTTCCAAGAGCTCGCGATGTCTGCAGCGATGTTCTTGGCATCAATAGACGCCCCAAGAAGGCCGCGTTTGGTGAACCCAACCGCGTATAGGCCACATTCGCCTTTCCAGCAATTCGGAAATGGCCTTTTTGGGAGCCCATCTTTCTCACAGAACATCTCACTTTTCTGAGGAGGAGAGAGAAACAAATTCAGCCAAACATGCCTTTTTCTCTTTAGTACTTTGAAGTAGTGAATGCATTACAAATTTAAGGTAAACTATGTAATGTAAAAAGAAGGCAGCCGATATTATACCTTTAGCCAGCATGGTACATTGCTTTTGTAACCAGTTGCTAGTATTATTGCATCATAATTTTCCACTCTTCCATCCACAAATTCTGCTGATTTATACCATAGCCTTTGAATTCCGGGGCATATCTAATCATCAATTAATCAACAATACATTAATTAATTTCTCTACTAAAATAGCAAAAGAATGTTTGTACAAAAGTGGAGTGACAAGATTAAAGGAGCGTTTTGATTTGATTTGATCAAAATTAATTGTACCTTGATGTCTCCACTTTTGATCTTGTCAAGGGTTCCTACGTCCAAAACCGGGGTTTTCCCGGACAAGCTCTTGAGCTCGAGAGGCCCCACCCGGGGCCTGTCGAGCCCGTAGCGGGCGGTGTCGCCTAGCACTAGCCATGACGAGACTAGCAAAAACCGATCGACAAGGCGCATGGGCAGCCACTTTAGCAACCACATGGACAGCCCGAAAGTCGATCTCCCCATCATCTCTCTTGGTAGAATGTGCACCTAAATTCATCAACAAAGCCCATGTAAAAAAAGTTGTACCAAAAAAGAACATGGGTCTCAACTCAATTAAAGAAAAAGATAAAGAGAGAAATTAATCATACAAAGATTGAGTTTATTAGTATTATCATTTCCTACACATTAATCTCCAGCTAATTCACTTGTTGTTCTTCCACCTATAAAATACAAAATCTTGAAAACCCTTTTCCCAGCCATTTGCGCATGCTTGAGCATCCCAAGAAAGTGCAATACATCAACATTTTTAAGGATGTTCTCTTTTCTTTTTTTGTTTTTTCCATTTTCTCTCTTTCTTGCACCTATTAAAAAACATAAGTTGCTTCACTAAAATTAAAAAAAAAAAACCTTTGGAACTTGAACTATTACAACCTGAAAAGAAAAAGAAGAGATCTTTTCCCCAAATCCCATCCCACTCCCATTAAAATAAAAAGTTATTTTCTTCCCTTATCACCAAAAATTAGGGTTTTTTTTTACCAAAATAGAAAAAAAAAACACAATACTGTGTGTGTAACAACACAACAAATCCCAAGAAAAAACACATAACTACCTTCCCTCCCATGCACAAATACACTAATACAAAAAAAAATGAATTCAAAAAAAAAAAAAAAAAAAGAAAACTCACTGTATCTCTAACCACAAGAGAAGGCCTTGCATTGTGATTGCACAGATCCAAGCAAACCTCCATGCCGGAGTTCCCGCACCCGACAACGAGCACCCTCTTCCCCTCGTACACCGCCCCGCTCTTGTAGCCGCTCGTGTGCACCACGCTCCCCCCGAACTCCCCCATCCCCTCTATCCGGGGCACCACCGCCTCCGCATTCTCCCCCGTCGCCACGATCAGCCACCTGCACACGTACTCCGCCGCCGCGTCCGTCCTCACCCTCCACATCTGCAGCTTCCCGTCATACTCCGCGCTCACCACCGCCTGGTTGAACACCGGCCGGATTCCGAACCGCGCCGCGTACGCCTCCAGGTACCCCACGAACTGCTGCTTGTCCGGATACGTCGGAAAATCCGCCGGAAACGCCATCAGCGGCAGCTCGCAGAACTGCTTCGGCAGGTGCAGCTTCAGCCGGTCGTACGTCTTGAGCTGCCACAGCGACGCGATGCAGCTGGACCTCTCGATCACCAGCGACGGCACGCCGCGCTCCTTCAGGCACGCCGCCGCCGCCAGCCCCGAGGGGCCGGCGCCGACGATCAGCGGCCCCGCGACCACGGCGGACTTGGTGTAGGGGTCGTGGGCGGATTTTCCCTCCATCTCTCTTAGGTAATCATTGTCCATGGATTGATTTGAGTGATCAAATTCAATCTTTGGTAACTGAATTTTGCTCTGTTTTTCAATTTGGGGGATTGGTTGGGGAGAGAGGGGAGAGGGTTAATTGAATTCTTATCCAATTGTGATGGAATGAGGTTTAATTTGGTGTTGGGGTGAGTGATTGAATTGAATTTGAATCTTTGGAGGTGGTAGCGATGGGTAGGGTGCTGATCAATCAGCATTCATTTCGAGAATAAATACGATTTCTCAAAACAAAGATGGAAATTGTATCTATTTATATGTATATGTTTGAGAGAGAGAGAGAGAGGGTTGATTTTGAAGTGATTTTGAAGCGGTGAGAAGTTTGGAGTCGATTTTTGATTTACACAAGTGAGCGGTGAACAGAAACTAATGCTGGTGGGGCATATATATAGTGTATGTTGTGTGTGTTTTTTGTGTGTGTTTTTGAGTTGAGTGAGTGACTAGATAGGTAGATAAAAGGTGATTCTGGAGTCGGAAAGGAAAGTGAATCGATCTAGCGAATACGTGAGGGTGTGGAGGCCTGTGCGACGATCTGGGCTTTCGTACGATATATATTTAGGCCCAATTCAGTTCCTTTATGATTGGGATTAGATTATGATGTTTTTGTCTGTCTGTCTGTATGTTTCGTTGAGTATGGAGCATGAAAGGAAGTAAAAGTGCTACTACTGGTAGACTTTCTACCGTATGTTTTCTATCTTGATTATAGTTTGTGGAGTCTGAAAGGAAAGTGAATCGATCTAACGAATACATGAGGTTGTGGAGGCCTGTGCGACGATCTGGGCTTTCGTACGATATATATTTAGGCCCAATTCAGTTCCTTTATGACTGGGATTAGATTATGATGCTTTTGTCTGTATGTTTCGTTGAGTATGGAGTATGAAAGGAATTAAACGTGCTACTACTGGTAGATTTTCTCCCATATGTTTTCTCTTGATTATAGTTTGTTTGCTTAGGATATGTTGTGTGTTTATATATAATGTTTATATAGGTACATGTGTGAAACTTTTTTTTAAGTTTTGACTTCAATATTTGTGATAAATTGGGTTATAAACTATAGTAACGGATATGGCTGGATTGGGTTGTGATGTTTGGAGTTTGGATTGAACACACACTGATTTCGTATCTTAGAAACAAATTTAATGATGGTTATTTGGATACGTTCTTTGTGTGATGATAAAGAAGATTTGAAAATCTATACTTTGATTAATTAATTCCTACCAAATCTCACTCTTTTAAATGCATCATACAAATCATTTGTATCAAATTGGTGTGGGAGGATTTAGCTGAGCTTGCAGGATACAGTTTATGATTACTAGTATTATTATTAATTTATGTGGTTTATTAAATAGTGTGAAAAACAAAAACGATTTTTTGGTGAAAATGTAAATTTCTTTAATTCAGACGTGACATGTGAGTTTGTTACGTCAAGTCATCAACAAGAAAAATGTGAGTTATGTACTTCATTTTTAGTTTTTAATTCATATTTATTCACATGTAAATTTCAATTTTTTATATTGTCGTGGAATGAACTCACATGAACAATATGACGAAGAAAATGGCCTGAAATCTAAGATAGATACATAAATAATCATATTAATTATGTTAATCGAATCAAATGAGAAAAATAACTTATACCATTACTGAAAATAATTTATATCCCCACCGGTTTATTATATCTATAAGATATTCCAATCCAATGACTTAATATTTAATAATAGTGTTTAATAGTACTATCTAGCTAATAAGATTTGGTTATGATTTAATTTGAATACATCCCTTGGTATGAATTTAGTAAAAATAATTATCATGTATGATTATATATTTTTAAGAATAATTTGAAAGTGATTAATGAATTAACTAGTTATTACCGGTATTAACTAGTTACTACATTATAATATAAATAGGTACACTATAGGGATGAATAAGTTAAATTCAAATAAGCTAGAACTATTAATTAGATGGTTGCATTTGCATTTCAATATTAGTAAATAACGTCACTCTGTTCGTCATATGCGAAATTAGATTAAGTCATTGGATGTCCAATTAAAGAAACCCAGTGAGTGGTATTATATAAATATTTTAATGAATTAGTACTTATTAAGATTATAAGTCAATTTAGCGATAGTACAAGTCGAATTAAACTAATATACCTTCATTTCTTTTCATTGGTTAGAAAAGTATAGTTTGTGGGTTGGCATTGCGTTGGCCTTTTAATTCACACTGGGCTGGGTACCTATCCATTTCCCTAGCTAGCTCTTCTTTTTTACTTTCCACTCAAATTTAAACATTACTTTCCACCTATATAAAAAATCAAATACTATAAACTATTATAATACCAAATTAACATTAACCATGTGGTACGGTACTAATTGAACTTATCATTAGTGATAGCTTACAAAACATGGTTGAAAAATTATTAATTAGACACATACATATATGCACCAAGCTTGTTCTAGAATCAGGTCAATTGATCGGGTCGAGTTTCCTAGAAAGTATCGCGTCCATTCATCTTGCTCGCCATGTGACAATAGTTCCGATATTTTTTTATTTGAAAAAGAAAAAAGTATGCATTTTTCAAAATATTCGACTATAAATGCTTTCCAACACTAGAATTTATTCCTTCCATGCCATAATTTACACAAAATTCGATTTACCGCTTTAATAATGTGTTAATCATATTTGTTAACTTAACAACATCCCAAACTATTTATGTGTTTGTATGTATGCATATAGATATATATGAGTGGGGGTGGGTTAGTTTTAGTAAATATTTATATATTTATTAAAAATATGTTTTAGGCCTCTGGAGAATACCATGAGTCAATAAAATCCACTTTTTCCTTCAATAAAATCAATTTGTCCAATCCCAATTGTTCGAAGTTGTCAGTACTGCTCTCCCTTTATTTATCATGTTATAAGCCTAGAATAGTTTTGTGTAGATTGTTGGATGACACATTATTCCACACATTGTTGCTATTTACGAAATAAAGATGGACACGCTTCCAATAATTGATTAATTAATTATTTTCTTGTCAATTTTATAAACATTATTTTGTAAAGTTTTCAAATAGAGAATATGATTGGATGGAACCATATATACCAGACTATTTAGGTTATTGTCCCTGATATTTCAATATTACAATAGGGTGTTTTAAATTACTAATAAATCTCATTAGTGTTACATGCATGGAGTAGTATCACATTTTTCTAAACTTATTTCATTGTGGAATATTTCTCTCACATTTAATATCTATTTATTTATTACATGAAGTATAATATATCACATTTTCTAAAATTATTTCGTAATGGAATATTTCTCTCACATTTTATCTATTTATTTTTATCTCTAATTTATATATGTACGTATTAATGCAACCCATTTAATTTGTCTTATTAAATTATACAAGTAGGCAGCCGCCGATTTTTACATAATTATTCTACGAAATTTCATAAAAACCATGCATCAAATTTGGACTTTGACCACTATTAATTCATAATGGAGTAAATGAAAAAGACTAATCAAAGAATAAAACATTTTTTTTTGGATTTTTTGTGTTTCTTGTGTGGTCCCTGTACGAAAATTCTTGTGTAGTCATAACCTGCAGTGTATATATTATAAAAATATGTTTCCTGATTATATATATACATTTTTATAATATTTAAATGTGAGATATATAGGACACCAAATATTTAGTCTAATGACAATTATAAGAAAAGTAAATAATATGAGGAATTAGATTATTAGAATAATTAAAGAGTGGTTTCCTAGTTAAGTAACAAAACTATAATGGTATGAAATAAGTCAAAAAAGTTATTACCAAAAATAGTTATAATTGTTTGTTCTTTTTCCTCTTATATGGGAACTAGGTTTTGGAGAATCTAGCTTGCCTAGGGTTAAAAGGCCTATAGAGTAGCTATGTATATGTACATGTATATGTATATATCTCTTCCCTAGCTATTATGTAATGGAATTGCAAATGAGAAAAAATTGAGTTGTGAATGTGAGAGGCAATTTGTTTGGGTGTGAGTTTTGAGGCCCACATATTGGTGTTGCTAGCCACTCATTTGATATGGTTTTAATACCATTTTAAAAAAAGAAATGGCTAAAATAGGGGGCCATGTTTGAAGGCTCCTTCCATCCACCCTTAACTCAAATTTATTAAGATGGTCCCTCTCAACTCTTGAGTGCCTTACAATACATTAGCTACAAATAATACTAATACATGTTTGATTTTGAGACCTATCAAATTATGTAGCAAAGTTTCACTATATATAAGAGTTTATAATAAGTTGGTACTGTACGAGTGTGACATATTCGTTGACTGATTAATTCATGTTTATCATTAATTTAGCATGTACACTTCAATATGTTTGTTTTTTATAGCCGATTTTTGCTGAAATTAATTGGATCAGTTTCCTAAGTTTGTTCTTATCTAGGGGTGGGAATACGGGTATCCGTGGATACCCGACCCAAAAAGACCGGGTATCCAAACCCGAAAATCATCTATATGTCTATCCAAAACCCGACCCGATATATTTTTGGATACTCCAATACCCACCCCGGGTATCCATACCCGACGTATCGGGTACCCAAATACCCGATTCTTTACATGTGTAAATAAATAAATAAAAAATCAAATTTTATTAGTATATTAATATAAATATAGAAATATTTAAAAAATTGACTAATATCTTTAATGTTGCATTTATTTTGTAGTACTATAACACTATAAAAAAAGTGTGTTACTTTTATTTTAAAGTATATGATTATATTTATGGGGATTGGTTATGCAATATGTAAGTAAAATAATAAAAGTTATGCATTTAATTAAACTGTAGAAGCAACCAATTATATAATTTAAAAGTCAAAATAATTAACTAAAATATAAAAACCACATGAGTTGGTTATGCAATACGTAAAACTTGAGAATTTGGAGAAGCCTAAAATGGCTAAACCTAATTTAAAAAATGCTTTAAATAATAAATTGGATATTCGGGTAATATCTGATACCCATTCAGGTTACCCAATACCCGATTTATCTTAAATTTCAATATCCAATCCCATAAAATTGGATATTGGGTATCCAATACCCGGTGGATATCGGTCGAGTACAGGTAAATCCAATACCCGATATCCATATTCCCACCCCTATTCTTATCTATCTTATGTATAAATTTTGATCGCGTGTATATATATGTGAGTTTCTATTTCTCACACCCTCATTTTCAATAAGAGCAAATTGATCCAATTGGTAGCTTCTAATCCCATACGGCATACAACACGAATCGACCCAATTTTAGTGATTTCGTCTAAAATTGATGAAAAAAAAACATTTTGACCGGACTTAAACCGTATTATATAATCAATTTAAAAACTAAGGTTCATTTTTTGTCCCAGACATTTGTCGAAAAGATTTTTTTGTCGTACCTCTTGTTTCAAATTGCTAGTATAAATTGAACAAAAAATTAGAGGAAATAAATTATATTTTTTGAAAAATATATATATAATGTTTGGTGTGAAAAATGAACTTTAATCGTTAAATCAATTTAGTTAAATTGATGAAGTAATATTATAACTTACTATTCTGATCAATTCATTTTGTCTGGGATCAGATATTTAGACTAATTATAAACAAGATCAATTTTGGACATTGCTCGAAAATCTGTCATTATATTTGTTTATAGTTCCGTACAAGCCAACAACTTTCTCTGAGTATATATAACTTTTTTCTACTTAAAGGCTATCTAGGAGTTATGAAATAAATAGATTTAAATGACTTTATAGTAGATCAATTAATTTATAGCCCAAGGTCCAATTAAATGATTTACATTTTAAATCCACCCACTAATTAGGGATACTCACTCACTATTATTTAATCAGCATTAAGCTTTATGCAAAACCTACAAAAAAAATTCTTACAATGGAATTAGGCATGATTACATGGCTTCCAAAACCTAATTTATTAGATTATATAAGGGATTTTTAAGTCAATATAATGATGAAAGAATATATAAGCATGACATATATAAGTATTATTAGTAGGCCCAAAATATATGCAAATTGCAATCTCCCTATTTAAGCATGGGAATTCAAGATTAAAAAATTAAAGTTAGTTAAGACGTGAAAGCTTAGAATCTTCATTGATGTAATAAAAAAAGACAGAATCATAAGAAGGCCCACACTAATTATGTGTTTTCTCCTGCAGAAGCACCAACTGATTGAATCATGCAGTGATTTTTTATTCATAAATTAATCTAAATTTATTCCTATATATATTTGTCAAACAAATTACAAACTTTCACTCTCCAAGATTTACCCAAGTACGAATTATACTTGTACTATTAATTGCTCCATTCTCTATCTGTGTATTTATACATGTAATGGTGATAAATATAAGAAATTTTTCATGCATAA
The DNA here is from genome assembly GCF_023119035.1 of Salvia hispanica. Taxonomy (NCBI): domain Eukaryota; kingdom Viridiplantae; phylum Streptophyta; class Magnoliopsida; order Lamiales; family Lamiaceae; genus Salvia; species Salvia hispanica. Next base: position 2,346,104 of record NC_062967.1, on the reverse strand, counting down.
TTTTATTAAAATTTATTAATTGATATATTGCAATTTGCAATTTTTTGCCAACCCTACTTAATGATTTTGTGGCCATAGATTCATGAGCAAACCACTAACAAGTAATGTAATTAATGAGCACTGAGGCATGTCTCTAATGTCATGCCCTACTACTTTGTGTGCGTGTGGGTGTTTTTTTTTGCTTTCAAATTTTAGTACATATAAATACCAAAATTGCTCATATTTAACTTAATATCATCAATTGATCATGGTCATACTCATACTCGAGCTAGCTCGTTTGGAGGAGCTAGATCATGGTCATAATTTATCATCAAATTAAGGTATCATTTTTCTTAGCCACACTCGAAAAATTATGGTATTTATTTATCACAGTCATCATTTTTTTGAATTACTATATGTGTACTCTAAGTTATAGAGTTGTAATTACTTGGCCGGCCTAATTTCCACCATTATATCTTAATTGACCTCGTAACAAAAAAGTTATTTCTGATTTGACTTATTGAGTTCACAAGCAATGGTTGATCATTTATTTATAATAAATGTAAAAATAATAATGGGCGGAAAGTATATGTTGAGTACAATCACGTTACACAATCTTGTTAATTATAGTTATGATTACTAATCTAAAGGTTGATTAAAATAACCAAGGGTGATTAAAAGTGTTTTAAAAAGTTTACTAGCTAGCTATCTATCTAGCTTGCTAGCTTACTTTGGAAGTACTTAAACAAGGATAAATTTTGATCAAATAAAGCATGCATAGTTAACTAATGCAGAAATAGAATTAGTGTAATTGCAATAATTAAAAGTAGAACCTAAAATAAATAAATAAATAATACTCCATATAGAACTTCACCATGAAGCCGTTTTGTACTTGAAAAGATGCAGCATGGGCTGAAAAAGGATAGGAATAAGTGATTAATTAAATAGGAGTATAAATATAAAAAATAAATAAAACAAATTGCATGTTAAGTAAGCAAAGAATGTTGCGATCAATCATATAAGTGTTGACTTTTCATTAACATTGTGCATTGATGACATTGGAAACAACTAAACTAAACTAAAAGTGATAAACTTATTAATTTTTCTGCATGTCACTCTGTGTAATAAATTGTAAGTAAACTTTTGACATTAGTATTGCACAAATACAGCCTTAGTTACTTCAAATACTTGACATAATTATGATTTCACACATGCCCAACAAATCATTTCAATTCATTTTATTAAATTAGAAGCAAGATATATGTGATTCAGTAAGTTCTTCAATGATCTCGAAAGTAACCTAGTGTGATATTAATCGAGCCAACATTTTCTAGCACGCGAAAATAAAGCACAGTAGATATTTAAATATAATAAATTTTGTAAAATTTTGGTCAATGTTATAAGATTTGAAAATGGAATACTGTATTAAAATACGAAATTTTTAATGTTTTCTACTAACAGATCTGTGTAGAAAATGATGTTGTTGGTGATGTTTGAGGTCAAAACGACATCATTTAATTAAAATAAGAAAAAATAAAAATTATAAAAAATATATATTTATTTTAATGAAACTATGTTGTTGTGACAATTAATTGAGAAAAATTGAAATCTCGTGCTTTAATATTCATGTAAAAATGCGTTAATACTGCAATGGTTTACTACTAGAAGTTATATAAAATTAAAATTGGATCAAAGTTGGTGAATTTTTAAAAAATTAGTCCCATAATATACACATCATCATTTCAAATTTTCAGTGTTGCAAAAGGACTTCAAGATATCATATAAAAATACACTAAGATGACATCAATAATTGATCCCAAATCTAAATGTATGATTATATATATGAACAATAAATATCATGCTAGTCAAATCTAATCCATGGTTGGTCTAGACATAATTGAAGATGATTTAACTCCAGTTGTTGCAAAGATTTTGCAATTATGTGTCTCAAGTTTTGTCACCTCCCAAAAATATTTATCTCCATGCAGCTGATCATGTCACACTTAGAGGCTTTTACTCCCCTTTTTAATAGCAAAATTAGATGACCAACTTTATTTTCAATCAAGAATCATTGTCCACAAATGATGCATCTTCTTTGTGATTAAGACATGTATATGTGTGAACACTTCAAAACAATCTAAGAAAAAGATTGAAAATCAAAGTTACACTTTTGGGCCAATAGCATAATTGTAAATAGGGTTGGAATTCAAATTATTGAGAAAGAATATGAACAAATAAGACTAAATATATAAGTCTAAAATTTTATGGAAAAAGAAATCATGGGATTCGGTGATAACCCTCATTGTGGGAGTGTTTATATGCTCGATTTAGTTAATTATCAATAATATTTCTAAAACAGACTCCATGAATAATCTAGTTAGTGAAGTGACGGTCATGCAATTGAAAATCAAAGAATTATAGTAGAAAATATGGGGTAAATGTGACTTTATGGAAATATTCTTCCCACTTTTCTAATTGGCAAAACTAGTATAAGACAGAAAAATTAGCATGAGCATAAAGTTTGCTCTTTTCCTTAATTTAAAATTAATTAATTCTGCTAATCACTTCTCTTAGAAGATTGACAAGACAGGAGTAGGGACTTCACTTTCTTGTGATATAAAGCACTTTTTACAGCTTTCTGCATATAAAATGTTTACATTATTAAAAAGAAAGTAATTAAATTAGTAAATTATCTAGATTTTGGCTTGAGGCCACTCACATTTATAAGTGATTCTCTTCATAATTTATCACATCCTATTTCGCAATTCTTAGAAACATTTCCCTGTATGGAAGAACAGAATAGTTATGTCTAGTATTTTCTCTAGTGATACACACCACAATTATGGAATAAATCGGATAACCTGTCTAATCATCTAAAGTTTTTTTCTTTAACTATCTCTAGTTAATTCTAAACCAATAGAAATGATCGCCTTAACAATTATTTATTACTCATTAAGTAGAACAAAATTTTAAAATTAGTTAGATGGAAAGATAAGCACAATTAACAAGAACAATATTAGTAATATTCCTTTGGAGGTTGTGTAGGTGGTTGCGCTATTGTTTGTGTTGTTTGCTGCTTGCTACGAGCTGATTGTTTGCTTTTGGATTGATCACTTTTTTTCGATTTGAAGCTCGTCATCAAGAATCGAGAAATAGGGGGATGAACGATAAAAAGTTCCGGACATATTATCATGTGGTATGTCTAGCCAATCACAATTGTAAAAAGAGAGATAATATTTATGTAATTATAATTGACTAGATATATATATTGTACTACATGTCAATATGTTCGGACAACTAAATTTTGTTCCGGTTGATTGTGACTCCCAAATCCTCTATTAATTTATTGCTTAAATAATAAGATTGGGGTCATTTTTGATGAGTCGAATCGTTGTTGAGGGTTGAGAAGTTTTAATTTATAAAATATAATTGTGTCTAATTACGTAAATCTTGTTTAGGTTACTTACTATATCTAGAAATGTACATCCCAAGTGCATATTTAAAAATTTTCAAAGTGAGCTAATGATTTATTCGTGTCAATTGTTGGATTTCTCGTACATTAATTGTATACACCAACTTACAAGTGAAGCAATTGAAAGAAGAGGAAAAAACAAAAACAGAAACAAAGTCGGCACTCAAACTCAAAATTCTTTTTGTGTTCATATTTGCTTTGAGATGGAAAAATGGCAATTTAAGTAGTTATGAAATTCACAAAGTGCTGAAAAGGTTGTTTTATTAAAATAAGTGGAGACACAGGCCCAAATCATTATAAAAATGAGTTTTATTTATTTATATTCAAGTGAAAAGAGGAAAGGGACATTTAGTGAAGAAAGTATATTTTTATCCCACAGCGAGATTGCATTCTATATACGAAATCGCGAGTGCGCCTTTTCCTTTTAAATATTTTTGTGTTTTGGAATGTAGGCCAAAATTTCCATTAACAAACAAAGGGACCAACCCTTTTTTTTCAAATTATTCGACCATCAATATTTTGTGATCAATTTTACTAAATAAGAATTTGATTTTGCTCAATTAGCATAAGAGATTTCAAAAAATTTACTTAAGATTTTAAATTTAGCCATTATAATAAATAGTTGATTAATTCGTATTTTAACCATAAAGAAGGGCAAACTTCTTGATCGGACCAAGTATCCACATTTTTTTACTATTATTATTTATTTATTTATTTGTACATTTTTTTTAAAAAAAGTTTTGAGGTTGGCTAATAATTGTATTCATGATGGGCCTTATATAAGGGTATATTCAATAGGTGAACAAATAACAATGGTTGAGAAAAATGTTAGTACTAATTAGGCCCATTATTAAAAACTATAGTAACAAAAATTGAGCAGAAAATGTATATAATGGGCCCAATATTAGGGTGTAGGGCCCATTATTAAATAGATGAACAAATATAATGGTTGAGGAATATGTTAATATGGAAGCCCATTATTAAATACTACTAACAAATACTACTAGTAAATAACAAAATTTGAGTAAAATGTATATATTGGGTCCAATATTACTATATTAGGGAGTAAGGCCCATTATTAGTAGAATTTTGATTCCGAATCTTGTTTTAGGGATTTTGAATTTGATATCAACTTCTTATACCTTCCAACATTACGATATTCACATTACCAAATTCTAGAAAAATCATAAATTTTGATTTAGTTTTTCTGGTTTTATTCACAATTTTAAAAATTACTCATAAAAATATCAATTTTATCCCTTCTTCTTTTTTTGTTTTCCATTTTATCAGGACAAAATATTCTAGTTTTCTATTTATATTGTTGATCTGGCACATACATGTTTCTAATTGATGACGAGGTGAGTTATTGTAAGTGTGCAAAGAAAAATGATAAAATTTATGGATCTCATCTTTATAGAATTTTTTGGATGTCATATTAAACAATTCAACCAAAATTAGATCTCGTGGAAAATTTGAGAATAATGATACAACTCATAATTTTTTATGACATATTTTCACAGCTTCGAAAGTCGAAACGAACTAAAATTTATGATTTTTCTTACTATTTTCTATTTACAGTAAGATTAATTTAATTAGAATAGTAACCATCATAATAAAGGAGAAATATTAAGTTAAATTATTAAGCTCCAACTCCCATCCAAATCCACCAACATATATCGGTGGTTGATAGTTTAGGGATGCACTAGCCCACCAGTTTAATTTACAATAACTACTATTAAATTCATTGCAATTTGCAAAATACTTAGTAAAGTGAAGTAGTAGTTCACATCGAAAAATTTTATTGGATGACATTAGTCCACCCCAAGTTTTAGAGGCAACTGCCCACTGTCCACACCTATATATAGCTTACAATTTTGTACGTATCTAAACTATTGATTATTTAACCATTAATTATTTACACAATTACACTATATAGTAAAATCAGTCGAAGTGACTGTGTGTGCATAATTATACAGAATACATTTAAGTTTGTAGTAATAACTAGTCATTTTTTTAGATGGTGACGTGGTGTGTAGTGACATTTTCTCTTCATTCATGTGTCTGTGTTTATGAGTTATAAATAAGTGTGGGTATTATCTCATTTTCTTCCACATTGCATCTTTCATTGTTTTGAGTAGCAAACTTCTACTACATTTTTCGCTATGGAGTCCAAGATTTTGGCCTTTATTGCTTCTCTCTATGTGAGTGAAATCTTGATGATTAGAATCTTGATTTTCATTTTATTTTTGCTAATTAAGTTGTCTTGTGTTTGGATGTAAATAAAATTTTCAGGTGGCAATAGTTGTAAGCCATGCAGCTTTTCCTTCAGAGGAGTACTGGAATTCAATGTTGCCAAACACTCCCATGCCCAAATCTTTAAAAGATCTCTTGCAGCCAACTCCCGGTATGGTCAACTTCTGGTTTGTCACGTGATTTTAAAATTAACAACAAAAAAAATCACGAAGTTTTGTCAAAATTTGGTAGCATGCATGCAATAGTAATTTAACGTTCGTAATTTTTCCGACTAGTTTTAACAAATTTCACGATTTATTGAACTTATTTTTTAAATTATGAAATCGACCAAAATTTGACCAAAATTCACGATTTTTCCCCAGAATGGCTGGAAGACAAGAGCGGCCTCCGCGGCGTGGGCGTGAACTCCAACAACGCCAGCGTGAGCGTCGGAAGCGGCGGCGTGAGCGTCAACACCACCAGAAACAACGGCACCCACGTCAGCGTCGGCGGCCCCGGCGGCGGCATCACCGTCGGATCACACAACCGAAACGGCAAGCCCATCTACTTCCGCGTCTCCCCCTCTTCCAACCCCTTCATCTACAGATACGCCGCCGCGGCCACCCAGCTCCGCGATGACCCCGCCGCGGCCCTCTTCTTCCTCGAAAAGGACCTCCGCGCCGCCACCAAGATGACCCTCCGCTTCACCAAGCCCGCAAACCGCCAGAAATTCCTCCCCCGCCGCGCCGCCGCCTCCCTCCCCTTCTCCTCGGCCGCGCTCCCGGAGATCTACCGCGAGCTCTCCGTGGGGCCCGGGTCGGGCGAGGCCGAGGCGATCACGAAAACGGTCCGCGAATGCGAGGACGCGGCGAGGGAGGAGGAGCGGGCGCTCTGCGCGACTTCGCTCGAGGCCATGGTGGACTTCGCCGCGTCCGCGGTAGGGCCTGCGGACGCGCGGGCGGTGTCGACCGAGGCCGAGAGCGCGGAGAGGATGGAGTACTTGGTTGAGGGTGTGAGGAGGATTGGGGGAGGCAGGGCGGTGGCGGCGTGCCACAAGGAGGAGTATGCGTATGCGGTGTTTTATTGTCACGAGATGGATGGCACGGTGGCTCACCGCGTGTCGCTTGTGGGGGCCGGTGGGGTGAGGGCGAGGGCGGTGGCTGTGTGCCATAGGGACACGTCCGGGTGGAATCCCGAGCACCTGGCTTTCAAGGTGCTCGGGGTGAAGCCCGGCTCGGTCCCGGTGTGCCATTATCTACCTGAGGATCACATTGTGTGGGTTTCAAAGAATTAGAGGGAGTACTAACATAGTAGTAGTACTAGTAGTAAGTTATTTTGTGTGTGTGTGTGTTATGTATTTTTGAATTTAAATATCAACATATGAAATCTGAATGCTAAATGCTAGTACTGATAATGATTTCAGCTAATGAGTTGTTATGTTTACTATCCCTTTTTTTGTCGAATTATAATAATACAATCAATGGTTTAATTAACTAATGCTATAATGGTTGTAAAAGAAATGTTCCCACATCGCCAAAACAACAGGGTGAGACCAAAGGTTGCAAATACAAAAATCAAACCTTTGGCTCTTTTTAACATAAGCAGTCTCGCATTGAGCACAAAGCGAACTATTCTTTCGCCTTTTACTAAAGAATACCGTGTGCTTGTTGCAATCAAGAGGCATACTCCAATTTTTGGAGGGGATTTACTCTTTTGAGTAAGGTCCCCATAATTTACTTTTTAAATTTTCTGGATATAAATCAGTTTTTTTACAAAAGTAGGTTTTTTCAAAGTTTAAACTCTACCAATATCAATTTCTTAATTCTTGTGTCATGTATATTGAATTTCCATCTCAGTTTTTAGACGCCGGCTATTTTATTTTATTTACTAAATGACGAATGAATTCGGGATTTACCGTAATCGATAAATGAAGAACTGTGGTTTGTGAAGGAGTAGAGCAATGCTAGTGAATTCAACATCTCTCTGTATAAAATGCAAGCAAGCTGATTGATGAAAAAAAAAAATGTTACTGCCATCGAATGATTTCTGCTATGGAATAATCATCGCCCATAAAATGAACGCTTGTTTACTATCCCTTCTTTTATGCAACCAACGAATTAATTACATAATGCTCTTACAATTGTAAAAGTTAAATTTATATAATGGCAGGAAATCCCACATCGCCAAAACAATAGAGGGAGACCAAAGGTTGCAAATATAAAAAGGAAATCTATGGTTCTTTTAAAGTATGCAGCCTCGCATCGAGCACAAAGCGAACTATTCTTTCGCCTTTTACTAAAGAATACCGTGTGCTCGTTGCAAATAAGAGGCATACGCCAATTTTTGGAGGGGATTTGCTCTTTTGAGCATGTCCCCATAATTTAGTTTTTAATTTTTCTGTCTTTAAATTTATTAAATTAAATTAATTGTATCATTGTATGTACCAAATTTATTGACGAAACTGGAAATGCTTACGGTAAAGGCCACATAAATATTATTTAGATTTATGAGTAATAATTTGATAAATTACAACTTGTTGTCCATCCATCTATAATAAAATGAAACCGTTGTAGTTAGAGCATCTCCAACGGAGGCTAGCGGTCTGGCTAGCCTATCATTGTAGCCGGTGAGCGGTGATTCGACGAGCCGATCGGCTAGTGCACGCCAATTCGCGGGCGCTAGCCGCCACTGCAGGCTCCCAATCGGCTAATAATTGGCCAGCGTATTTTTTATTTATTTATTTTCGAACCTCTATATATATATATACTGATATCTGCAAGTCGTTTTCATTCGCACCACTTGTTTTAACTAATTTCTCCCTCTTAATTTCTGTACATAATATCGCGAAATGGTGATGCGGGTGGCAGCGACGTGGGTGGTAGTGGTGGCATGCAGTTGGGTGTCATAGTGATGTGGCATGCAATTTCTAATCCTGATGATGTGGCAGTGTCTAGTTCCTAGTCCTTGAGCCATTGTGGATGCTCTTAGTTCGTTACACGTAATAGAGGACAAAATTGTAATTTGGTGTAACATAGGACTGAAAATTTGAATTCAACGGAGATTCGTAAAGCTTCGTCAATGGCGGAAAAAATCGAATCCTCGATTGAAAACCTATGGCAGGACGTGAGAGAACTAAGCCTAGGCAGCCCTCCCCACGTCGACAACCTACCCGCCCCACCCACCCCCCTCCAATTCCTCCGCCGTTACGTCGCCGCCAACAAACCCTGCCTCATCTCCGCCGCCGTCCCTGACTGGCCCGCGCTCTCCCTTTGGCCCTCCACCGACTACCTCCGCACCGCCCTCTCCACCACCCCCGTCTCCCTCCACCTCACCCCCACCGGCAGAGCCGACGCTCTAGCCCCCCACCCCTCCGACCCCTCCGCGCTCTGCTTCGCCTCCGCACACGTCGAAACCCTACCCTTTCCCGAAGCTCTGGACTCAGTTCTCGCGTCGGATGACGAGGCGAAGAAAGTGGCGTACCTGCAGCAGCAGAATGACTGCTTCCGCCGCGAGTATGGAGCGCTTGCGGCGGATTGCGAGGAGCACGTGCCGTGGGCGACGGCGGCGCTGGGATGCGCGCCGGAGGCGGTTAATTTGTGGATCGGGAATCATTTCTCGGAGACATCGTTCCATAAGGATCACTACGAAAATCTCTATGTTGTGATCACTGGGGAGAAGAAATTTCTTTTGCTTCCGCCTACCGATTTTCATAGAATGTACGTTCGCGAATATCCGGCCGCCAAGTATGCCTGTGATCAGGTGATTAATTGATTCTGTTTTCCATTGATTGCAGTTGGAATTGAGCTGGAATGGAGTAATTTGTGCAGTTTTGGGAATTAGGGTTTATTGTTTTGTCCCTGATTAGAAGTAGAGGTAGAGGGGGAAATTGGGATGCATTGATTAGGGTTATGAATTGAATATTGATGGCCTTTGCGTTTGTGTTGATTGTATGTGAGTGATTAGGTTGAGTGGTGGAAATTTGTTTTATTGCAATCACAAATGCAGCTGTAATAGATTAATGTGTGCAATCTTGAAGATTAGGATTCATCTTGTTCTTCAGTGATGGAGAATTGCTGCAAGTTTGTCTGATTGCAATAATGAATGCAGCTTGAATAGCTTACTGAGTGAAGGCTTGAGATTGGGGCTTGTCCCGTTCTTTCTGAATAGAGTTGGAAAGTTGGAAATCACGACTCTATGTAGAGGTGAACTCGTAAGAATCTTGTTGATGAGGATGTTCTATGTTTCTGGGCTGTGGATAAAAAAAAATTGAGCATAGAGTATTGGTTAATGAGAAATAAATATTGCCTTGAATCATTCTTTCTTGTGGGTCGATTTGGCTAAGACTGGGTGTTTCTGTATGATAGGATAGTGGAGAGTTCTCGCTGGAGTTAGAGGATCCAAACTCGAACGCGCCATGGTGTAGTGTGGATCCATATCCTTTGCCTCAAGATAAGCGGAGAGAAATGGAGAAGTTTCCCCTGTATTTCAATGGACCAAAGCCATTTGAAGTTTCTGTTAAGGCGGGCGAGATGCTTTATTTGTGAGCTTCTCCTTCCCTTCCTCGATTCCTTTACTCAGTTATTATAGCTTCAAACTCGTACTACTTCAAATAGACTGGTAATAATCTTTTGGGCATCGTTATTGATCATAATGTTGGTGTGGGATATTGTGCAGGCCGAGCATGTGGTTTCATCACGTTAGACAGAGCCTAGACGACACGGGCCTCACTATTGCCATAAACTACTGTACTAACCAAACCTATCTTTGTGTGATTATCTTTTCACTTCTTAAGATAAGAGATCTTGATATGAAAGTAGTCTTACCTGAGTGAGTGATGACTGACTGATAGGGTATGATATGCAATTCGACATCAAATACGCCTACTTCAACTTCCTGCAATCTATCCCCAGTACCTTATTTGAGGATCCATCACGGTGTAGATTGAGAAATGACAAAGCTCGTCCTGGCATATCTTTGTGCAGCTCAGGAGAAGTATCGGATATTGAAGTGTCTCATGACACTAGAGGTGCCGGTGATGATGAAAACTACTGATTGGTGCTGAGTTACACCTTCTGTAGTATTTGTGACGATACGAATTGAGCTAGGAGCCTGTTCGGGTTTTGGATATGCTGCTGTCGGATCTTTTCCTTGAGATGGAGCTTCTCGTTGATACAGATTGATGCTCAAAGCTGGATTCAATGCAGAAGTGGGTAGCTCATATTGAAGGCCTATAGTTCAAGTTCCACCAAAGTGTGTTTTATTTAATTTTTTATATTGGTTTAGTTTGTGCTCCTAGTTTCGTGATTATTTGTAGTAATTGATATATTCAATTCATTATATACTCTATTTTTGTATTCATCTATAAAAGGCGATACAATTTTCAATCAATCGCATTATTTATGTTATGCACTTACCTCATGTATTGCAACATCGAGGTACTACTAGTATAGTTAAGATTATTTTGCTGCTATTTGATATTCCCTCAGTGACTTGTATTCCTTTTTGGGGTGTCCCACTATAAATGACCTATTTCCATTTTTAGCAAAAAGTCATCTCTCTTACTTTATTCTCCACCTATTTTATTCTCTCTTCTCTCCTCTACTTTTCCCTCTCTCATACTTTACTCTCTTCACTTTAACTTATTTAAATACCATTCCTTAAATCCCGTACCCAAAAGAAGTAGGTCACTTATCTTGGGACGGAGGGAGTATTATTCTTGCACGCACAATTAAATTTAATATATAGCAAATTTTGTGATTAAATTATGAGAGCCTAGCTCAAGAGAGCAAATTCCCTTGAAAAATTGGCATATGCCTTTTGATTGCAACGAGCACTCGGTATTCTTTAGTAAAAGGCGAAAGAATAATTCGCTTAGTGCTCAATGCGAGGCTGCTTATCTTCATGAGATCTTTGGTTTAATTTTTATATTTCCAATCTTTGGTCTCATTTTTTTGTTTATGTTTTTTCATAAGATTGTATGTATCGACCGACAAGTCATATGTATATGGAGTAACTAATGTAGTTAAAATTATTTCGTTGTTTTCTTTTACTAATGTGATGGATTTATTTCTGGCAGGCCCAAGTTTTGTAATAAAGCCCGCATTTCAATCAATATTTGACAAGAATCAATTTTATCTAAAAATGTGATATACAAATTTGAGGTTTGTGTTTGTGCTTGATCAAAAATTGGGATGAAATGACTAATTTAGCCCCCCAAAATTTTTTTCTCCCCCAAATTCACCCAATTGCCAAGCCGTTTATTTGGAGAGAGGTGACTATGGAAATAAAAGGAGTATTTATTCTTTATAGTATAAGAATAAAAAATAATCCATTGACCTAATAAATACTCCTATATATTTGTTAATTTTCTTATAGCTGATGATTCATTAATGTTTTTTTGAATTTTGTCACACTAATGTTCAGCTAGTAATTTTGTACTGTAAATAATTTAAATTTATGATTATAAAATAATGATTTTTATAATCTAAGCATAAAAAGTAAAAGTAGACAAAATAGTTAATAATAGTAATATAAATTTTATAAATCAGGTGCCAGATAATTGATTTGTGCCAGTATGACATTACTAATCTTTTTATTTCTTATTTATCTAAAAAAATTTCTTGTTCGTCATAATATGATACTATGATGTTTATAAATGGTCTTTCAAACTTCCTATAAGTAATAAGATGATAATTCAAAATTCAAAAGATGAACATATTTGTCTCAACTTGACTAATTGCCTTAAATACTTAATTAGTATAATTACCCATTTGTATTTTTAGCATGATTTGTACAAGTACATTTAGCCCCGATATAAATCGAGTGGTAAAATAATAATTCAAAATCGATGGTGACCTCAAAATAAAAAAAAAATATAATTAAAACACTTGTATAAGTTCGAACGTGCATCAATATTCAAATAGCACGAATAGTATCATTAAAAAACACATAATTTGAAAACTGATTTTCATTAATAGAAAAAAAGTTACGTGCACACGAGTTTCCATAACTCATAAAATAAAATTCCAAATAAAACATTAGTAAATTAGTCTAAATACAATGTGATTTTGGAATTTAGCATTAACACAATTGATCCCTTTTCAGGTACGATTAATTATCGTAATCATGGGATTAATTTATCATAAATTTGGGATTAATTATACGTTTACATTTAATACTATTTGAAAAAGTCTTTAAACAACGAACTCAGATATCCTACGTGGCAAGCTCGTAGCCATCCGCGTATATAAATAAAACTATTCGTATTTTACCGTCAGTGTGTGTAACAGTTCTCCGCCCTATTATTTTTGAATTCGGGGACCGTTTATTTTCTCTCTCTTCATTTCTCTCTCTCTCTCTATCTCTCCAAACCAACGAAGGCAAGCACTGAACTGAGGTGGATGATTATTGTTTTCTGAGCTGTTAGTAGACGATTAACAGTTTTTGAGCTGTGTTCGTGGACGATTATTAGTTTTTGAGCAGTGCGAATTCGAGTGAAGACGAAGAATTGGTTTAGAATCTGCAAATGAGCGTCGAACCGATCGGGCAGAGTTTGATCATTTCATTTGTCGGAGAAGATCGTCGAGCTGAGATCGGTGAGATTCTGAAACTCGTGGTTAATTTTGTGAATTTGCTATTTGTATTTTCTGTAATGGTGTGGCCGGGTTTATGAACTGAGGATTTCACGTTTCGAGCTGTAGTTAGGAAATAGTATTTCAATTTAGAGCTGTTCTTCTGTATTTGTGCGTGGATTTTTTTCTGTTTGATCATTTGTCTGAGATATATCACGTTAGAGTTGCTATTGCACTATATTTTGCTTCAGTTGACGTTTTGTGTGCGAATTATCCTTTTGCATTCAGAATCATGAATGTTGGATTGGCTGATAAATTGGAAATGTAGTTTATACTGTTCATGATTGTCCTTAAGCTTAGTAGTTTGGCTTGTTTGTTTAAGAAAGTGTGAGGATGTTCTGATTTACATTAGTTCTATATTTTGAGAGTTGGGGCCAATACTGTTGATTCTAAATCATGTAATCATGGGGGTTTGTGCTAGCCAGCTCCAATGGATGGTGGAATTCCATGCACTTTTCATCTCTACCAACTATGCAAGATTTAGCGTTTAGTTTTTTGTGAGTTCAATTTAGTGTGGTGCTTAGTTTATGGAGTTTGAAGACTACATACAGAGGCTTGCTAGTAGTACTTTTGATATATATCAGCACTTCATTGCCCTGTTAATTTTTTACTTAATCTGAGCTGTCATTAGGTTGTTTTAACTTTTGATTTTGTGAGATTTTTTACAAGACCTCAACTGTTGTTATGTTGTCAGAAAAGAGAAGGCAACAAAAATACTTTAGTTTTCTTCACATACAGATCTGTCATTCAAAGGACTTATTTTGTACTAACTATTTAGTATATTCAGCTGGTAATAAATGCAGAAAGCCTTAGAACCCTGTTCATTTTTTGAAAAAGCTTACAACATAACAACTTTGGCTTTCATGATATGATGGCAAATTACGGACCAAAGAAAATGAATCTCTACTTCTATAATTTTGTTGCATATCTGCATCTTTCATCTAACCTGACCTCTTGTTTGTCTGATACCACATTCTCAGCATTTCACCTCATCCTGGATCTGGCAGTGCATACCATTCTATAGGGTGGCATATCATGATATGGAGAAAACATTCTGGAGAATATTGCCAACGTGAGAGAACTGGCTTATGCCGATTATCTTGTTTTTAAGTGAATATGGAAAGTGATCAGAATCATCAGATTACGAATACTCCTTCAGAAGGTTCTGGAGATGGTCTACAGAGAGTTCAAACTTCGCAAGGGTAATCTTTTTGAGCCCATATAATGCTTATCCTATGCATTAAGTAATTACCATTTTACATTTGTTTTCTGCTAAGTATGTCATGTACTAACATTGCATTAGGAGGTAAAGGCACCTTTAGAAATATACACGTTCTTTTTGCATCATCCATAGCCGAACTTAATCTTTACACTACGCGAGATTATTTTTTTCAGATTGGAGTTGGTATACCTGACTTGTGCTCTCTTTGTGTAGGAGAAGAAGTGGTCCGACACGACGTTCGACTAAAGGGCAATGGACACCAGAAGAGGTTATCTATATCTCTCTAGATGCATACTTATCTGTCTCTATCAGCATCTTCTTTCTCATTTCCTTTTTCGTTTATCTGGTGAAAATATCAGATGTCCATTATGTTAGAGCATGATACTTTTAGATGTATAGGCATGCTTGAAAAGTTGGAAGTTAAATAACGTATATGATGCATCAATATGCACTCTTTACCATTACCTTACTATGACGATGCTTTTTAGTCAAAACCATCCTACCTTCCCCAACCTAATAAGCACTCAAAAGTAGTTTGCTTGACTTCTTATAAAACGAGTTCTGATCTTTTGGTAGTTAAGTCGAGTTTCACTTTTTCCTTTGGATTTTGGCACTGTTTACCTCAGTCTGAAGCGTAACAAAGGTGCTGGCACTTAAGTTTTATTTTTGATTCAGTATATATATCTATATTCTATTTTCTGACAGGATGAAATTTTACGGATGGCTGTTCAACGATTCAAAGGGAAAAACTGGAGAAAGATAGGTAGACTTACGAATTTGAGATTCTTTTCATTTACTACCTGTAAATCCGAAACTAGCATTGAATTTCCTGTAACTTCTCCAACTACTGGGTTCCACACCTGAAGCATTTACCAGCCTTCTGTTCTTTCTCTTTTTGATATTTGTACATGAGATGATGCAGCAGTTTTCTGTTTATGTGTTATGTAACGTTGATATGTAGCCGAGTGTTTCAAGGATCGAGCAGATGTACAGTGCTTACACAGATGGCAAAAAGTTCTGAATCCAGAACTTGTCAAAGGTCCATGGTCAAAAGAGGTTTGGCACCTTTTCTTTTTCACCGTTTTTGCATCTGATCTTTCTGGACGACATAATGGAAATGCAACTGTTCTTTTGTTTATCAATTATTAGGAGGATGAAGTAATAGTTGAATTGGTGAACAAATATGGTCCAAAAAAGTGGTCTACCATTGCACAGCATCTTCCTGGGCGTATTGGAAAGCAATGTAGGGAACGGTAAGCTTGCATGACTCTGTTTGCTGTTCATCTTCTATAGCAAGATCTATAAGATTATTGTTTGAATTTTCTACTTGTTAATTACACATTAAATCATTATTGGTTGTGATTGGTTATCAATGTTTTCAAAAGGTGAAAGTTTCTGATCAAAATATTTGTTGTGCGAAGCATGATTTGTGAATTAAAAGATCGAACCTAACTAGCACTTACGTAGCTGAAAAAACAAACAGAAACTACTTGTACATTATCTTCACTTCCCTTCAAAATCTGCAAATGTAAAGATCATTTCTTGAATTTACTCCTTAGGATGCTTCCTCTATTGATGATATTGTATTGAAGGTGGCACAATCATCTTAATCCTAATATAAACAAAGAAGCTTGGACACAAGAGGAGGAACTAGCTTTGATTCGTGCACATCAAATTTATGGAAACAAGTGGGCAGAGTTGACAAAGTTCTTGCCAGGAAGGTACAGAATCATATAACATAGAGCAACTAATAATTCCACAAAAATATACTATCAGCTTTGACTCCTATATCATCCACATACCATTTTATATCTTCTTGTTTATACTCATTTTGTTTCTATCTGATGTATGCCATCAGAACCGATAATGCGATTAAAAATCATTGGAATTCTTCTGTCAAGAAGAAAGTGGATATGTATGTGGCGTCAGGGTTACTTTCAAAATACCAAGGCACACCACTTGTTATCCAGTCAAATCAGTCAGCAGTTTCATCCTCTTCAAAGGCACAACAAAGCAGTGGAGAGGATAAAGATGGAGCAGAAGTGGAGGGAGCTTCAGCATGCAAGTGCTGAAAAAATTTTTATAGTACACCATCAATACTGGGGAAAAAAGCGCCATGACTTGTTGCCCCCTTCGTCAAAAAAAAAGAGATGAAAGAAGTTTGAATGTTTTGGGCTTGAATCAGTTTCGAATATAGCTAATGAAATCCTTTTTAGAGGTTTTTTTAACAATGCTTGGAAGAGCAAAAAGGTTTGAACCGGCAAGGTGACTTTACAAAAAGAAAACGTCAACCATTCTTGGAGGAAAAATGAGGAAAATAAAGCCATCTCATTGCAGGAACAGAAACCACAGAAAAAATAATATCGCCAGTGAATGCTCAGGAAAACAAACCAACACCATGGACAAAAATTTGATGGATAAGGTGAGTGCTTTCTGGTTTCCTTCTCCATGTGAATTGATTGAAGGGCAATGGTGCTAATCTGGACTGCAGTTGAATATTGCTTTAACCAAGAAAAAAAATCCAAAAAAAGCCCTTTTAGAAAATTTGTGCCAAATGTTTGTGCTCTTTTGTAGGATATTGGTTACTTGAGCCCAAGGAATCGATGTTACGATGCCATTGGATTAATGAAGCACCTGGGCGAGCAGACTGCTGGTGCATTGTCTGATGCCCAGAAGGTGTTGGGCGATGAAACTCCAGAGTCATTACTCAAGGGAAAATGCTGCGCAAAAGAGCAACGAGAGAAGGAGAACGAACACACTCGGGAAGAACATCATTCCCTTTCAGCTTCAAATTTGATGGTATTTTCCTTTAAGATCTTATGAACTCCATCATTCACATGTTTTGCTTAAAGTAAAATAACCCGGGGAAATGCATTGCAGGCAGAGAGGCGCGCACTTGATTTTAGCGAATGTGGAACACCAGGAAAGGAAGCTAGGAAATTTTTAAGCAGCAGTGGTGGTGGTGGTGCAACTCCGTCTTCTTATCTATTGAAGAGTTGCAGGTAGGTTTATAATAGTATACTTTTTTGTGCTGAAACTAATTATTGGGATTGAGGGAATAATATTTGAATTATTAAAATATAAATTTAAAATAGGGAAATTATCACATTTATCCTATATACTACTCCCGTTCCATAATTATAGAGTCATTTTATTTTCGCATTCATTTGGAAAAAATGATAAGTAAGAGAGAAAAATGCAGAGAAAACTCTTATTAACATTTTTTAAACTTTACTCTTTCTCCATTTTAACTATTTATTAAGTTTATCATTTTTCCAAAACGAGTACGAAAATGACTCTCTACTGTGGAACGGAGAGAGTACTATTTATGCGGAAGAATAATGGCTTGGCCAGCTAAATGCTTTTAGATGGACTTATGTACTGTACCAGATTAACCTTTTCACGCCAAATATTAGACTTGTTTATCAAGAAACATCCAACTCAATCCAACCATCCACTTTTTCAATATTTAATTCATTTCTATGCCTTTCACATCATCAATATTCATCCAACCCAACCAAATATATTTTCATGGTTTATCAATGTCCACCCAACCACACTATTATATATTTATTTTTAAATAAGTATTATTACATGAAAAAAATCCAATAAATGACAAACTAAAAATTATAAAGGCAAACAAATAAAAAAACATAAATTATAATAATTGAAATACGAAATTGAAAATACATTATTGGTGTTGGTGCTCATACATAAGATGAAAACTAGACATTCAATTGCAATTGCCGAATTTTTCCCATATATGCTTAACCAAATCGTCTACGGAGCTTTGTGAGCTTTTCTATTTAGAAGTTGGGCTTTATTTTTCATATAAGAAGCTAGACTTGCTATCCTATTCGTAGAGTATACGAAATCATTATTCTCATCTCCATCTTCATTTTGACAATTTCTTTGTCCAACTCGATCTTCAATAAATTTCAGCCGGATTACAATAGTTCGAATACGTGCTTCTTTTGTCTTCCACTATCATATTGTGCAAGATTATACAAGCAAGCATAAATTTTCCCATAATATCACGATCCCAAATAAGATATTGATAAAAGCAAAACGAGCTTGCAAAACACCAAAACTAACTCAACATCTCTTCGCGGACTCTAGATGTTGAGCAAAAAGATGTTGAGCAAAAAACTTGTGCTTCATCGTTTGTGGACCTAGAATAGATTTGACAAATGCGCTCATTGAGGATATATGCCATTAGTGAGATAATACC
This sequence comes from Salvia hispanica, assembly GCF_023119035.1. Taxonomy (NCBI): domain Eukaryota; kingdom Viridiplantae; phylum Streptophyta; class Magnoliopsida; order Lamiales; family Lamiaceae; genus Salvia; species Salvia hispanica. The sequence goes on along the minus strand of NC_062967.1, from coordinate 2,327,337 downwards.
CCATATTTTTTGTGGCCAATTATTATGTAATTGACTTACGGTGCTTGACCTTCCAAAATATCATTCAAAACGGGAGATTGATCAAGCACATTAATATCATTTTCGAACACTGGAGTTCCAATAAAAGCATGTCGATCCATAGATCTTGAGATGCTACTGCTTCCAAGATGATTGTTGGACTCCCGCTTTTTCGGCATATTGTCCAACCTATGAAGTGGGACAATTTTTCCATTCTCAATGCATGCATCAATACTACCTAACATACCTGAAACCCACGTTGTTCTCTAATATGCGAAGTCTTGCCGAGTATTCTTCGTTGGGCTTTTGCAAGACTCGTCGCCGAGTTAGAAATTACACCTTAACGAACTTGGTGAGAGATTTGTGAATGAGTTGTGCGCTCATTCTCAAATATTTGTCATGCAAGTCGGCCGCCATCCGTAGGCCAACACCCTCATCATTCTGACATTTCGAATTGCGGACATACCAAGCCGACCAGTAGCATCACGCTTTTGCACAAAAAAGTTATGGTGTCGACGAGCTTGTTCATTACTTTTTTTATAAAGGTTTTCGCTGGGATACCTTGTTCGGAAAAAATGTGGAGGACGATTGGATCTTACAGAAAGTCTCGAAAATAGTATCATGACCCTTCTCGCTTTCCTTTTAGTGTATCTCCTTTTAGCTCTAACCATCTAGGTTGTAGGTTGTGAAGATCGAGTTGCTGATTTTGTTCAACAATTTTTCTTCCAATTCATTGTCTTCAAGAAGATTGAAATTTTCGGATGGAGAAAGTATAATATATAAATAATTATTTAAAAAAAATCATTATATTTTAAGTAGTCACTGAATATTTGTATATACCATGGCCATTAGAATCCTTAGTACCAAATATTTTAATAATAGTTTCAAAAAATGAGTAAACAAAAAATATAATGAAATTGTAGTTGATGAAACGAAAATTATAAAAATAATTATGCTTAGTTAATCCACGAAAATGAGCCAACCTATTTAGTTATACTAGCTATAAACATTTTTGGTGGCCCAACTAATAAGAATAAAATAGGCCCAAATATTTCAATCATTTAACCTTATTAAAGCAACCATCTTCTTTTTCATCCTTCCGTCATCAAATCCCTAAAATTTCTGCAACCACCCCTCCCCTTATCTCGGTATACTCTATTCTTATTAGTATTGTTCCTTTCTCCTATTATTTTTTGAAAAGGTGCACGGATCGCCACGGTCATGGGATTCCACCGCCACTTGATCTGAAAATGACTTGTCATATAGTCATACTTTAATTTTCGTGATCACATGGGTTGTTATTGGATTCCATCACCACTAGTAATAGAAAATAACTTGTCATGTAATCATACTTTGATTTTCATTACCATATGGTTTCATCGTGGATTCCATCACCTTGTGATAGAAAATGACTTGTCAGTATCATATTTTGATTTTCGTGATCACTTGAGATAGCATTGGATTCTTCTACCACTTGTGAGCATATTTCATCTATTCATGACTTATCACATAAACCGGAAGTTACGTAAACAATAGTTACATGCTAACCAATAACAAGCAACAGAAAAAAATTCTTAAACCCCCAAAAATTTAAAATCACTCTCACCCCAAAATTCTTAAACCCTACCGTAAATAAACCGCTTCTCTCTTTTCCTCTCTCTCACTCACAAAACACACACTTGATTCACGAAAAAGCCCCAACTTTCTCTCTTTAGCTCAGTCCAGCAAGGATGGCCCCCTTGGACGATGAAACAGCGAAGAAAGTCATTTCGGTGACAACGACGTATCTTTTTGTTTTATTCTTTTATGTAATGTAAGGGGAACAATGTTATGATTTTTTTGTCGTTCGGTGAATTCTATTTTAGCGACAGTAACTTCCGGGGGATAAGTTTTTGATAAAAACCATCAGTGAAAGTGATGATGGAAGTATCCTTTTCCCATCACTATTTTGTAGCATTGGCTGTTATTTACATTTACCGTATTAATTCATTGCTCAAAAAAAGCGCTTTTTGTAGAATCTTCATTGCATTCTCAAGTTCTCATTGAGAAAAACAATAATATGTTAAAATGAGATAAAAAGGTTTTTGACTTTTGGATAAGTTATGTTTTGTGATTTAGTACAATTGAGGAAAAAGTTAAATGTTGTAAAATCTGTAGTTATGATTAGTCTTGTCTCAAAATTTTTTGGGTTTTTGACGGAGAAGTCTAAAATTTCAGAGGCCCCTATGATAAATGATTTTGAATTTGATTGCTTCTAGTTTGGGATGTTGGAATAATTGAATAAACAATTACAAAAGCTCTCTATGATGATTAGCAAAACACGGAGAAGGAGCATAAAGCGGGCGGCGCCTTGTCCCGAATTAAAGGGGTGGAATTGCTTTGGGCGGCTATGGATTTTCCCCGATGGAGACATTCTTTGTGTCGGGAGAATTTTGAAGTTTTGAATTTCTTGGTCGGGCACCATCCCTAGCTTATTTTATTTAAATATAAATTTATTTTTTAGGTCCCTCATAAAATGAAAATCACAAAATTATCTCCCAAATTTCCATAACAAATAAATACATTTTAGCAAAAACTTTAATCTTTAATAGATCACTTTTTAAAATTTTGAAAGATAGTCAAACCTTAAATTAGTCTTGGAACCCCAAAATTTCTAACAATCTCCCACGGCAACTGACATAAATGTGTACAAAGCTGAATAGCGCTCAAAGTGTATCACATAGTGTATTTCCAAACAATCTTTTATCACCATATCGACACGGGCAAAGGGGCCCCCCATATTTTTTCATGTTTAAAACCCATGGTAATCACATATGCAAATATAATCAACAAAAAATCAATTAGGGGTGTAGCAGGGAAATTTCATGCAAGGTGATCATACTCCTATTTCAAGTTGGCCCTCCCAAAGTGAGATAAAACCCCAAAAATAATGGACAAAACAAATACTTTTTTCCCAGAGAATAACATGAGTTTTATACATGTTCAAAATACAATATGAAAAACCAAACCTCCCATTAAACAGTATCCAACAACATAACACTCATTTGGGCTCATGCCCATGAAGATTGGGTGATAGTTTGTGTGGTTTGTAATCATCAAATCCTTTTCCCTTATGTTTATATGATTTGTCCTTGAAACCTTTATTTAACAACTAGGAAACCCCAGTTTTTTTAGAATAAAACCCCTTAAATTATTGCCCAAACCCAAACTTAAGTGGTCTTTGGTCCTTACAATATGGGCTTTGTGACAAAATTTCACAATCATATTCATTAACTAGATCCCCAAAAAACAAGTTAGGGGTGCTTTATAATGGGAAGTATTTCAGTTTCTCGGCATTTTAAAAATGGCTCTACGAAGCCCCCGTAACTAAAATGGATCTTTTCTTGTATTGGCATCTAACAAAATCGAATCAAAATGCCTAAAGATCTCTCCAAATGATCGTTTTTAAAATATGTGAGCATGTAATGCTGGGTTTATAAATATTTCATAACTAGTTTTTTTCTTTAATGATCCTTGGGGTTTTGAAATATCGTTTTATAAACAATTAAAACCAAATTTCAAAACACATTGGCACACATTAGGCTCACAATCAGGCAATAGAACCTTCCTTTTCTAAATCTCAAATTTATCTTGGGCCCAAAATAGACTAGGTTTGTCTCCTTTGTCATAGGGGTATTTCTTTACTTGCAATTATCATCTAAATACTTTATGCACCTTTTCACTATATCCCTGAAAATAAAATTATTTTTTTTCGATTCCAAAAAAAAAGGGGTTCCCCAATACCTTTCATCTCAAATTTATTGGGAAAATTTTTGGGTTTAGTTTTACTTTTAATCATTAATCACAATCAATTTTATTGACATTAATACCAAAAAAGATCTTTTTCCCCTTTGAACTTGTGATACCAAACCATCAATAGCTTTTTTACGAATAAAATGAAAAAAGCCCATTTTTGGTACCTTTGGAGAGTCTTAATTGAGGTTGTTGAGATTGACTTTAAATGAGGTTCTTAATCCCCTTTTATGATAGTAATTGATACCAAACATTGTGGGGAAAGCTAGTGGATTTTTCCCTCTAAAAATAATGTCACTTATTAAATTCTTCCCCCAAACTCACATCCTCCGAATACTATATTTCTCGCCCCCCAATCGTTCCTTTTTGGGATCACAAAATTTAAAAACGTAAATTTTTTTGGAAGAAAAAGGAAATATATCTCGGTCGTTAATCCTCTCAAAAGCGAATCGACAAGGAAGAATGATAAATCATACTCCCACATATCTTTAAGGTTTTATTTCGTTTTTTTGCTACACCATCTTGGACCCGGAGGTGTAAAAAGGACGACCCCCCTCTTCCAAATAGAAGGCAAAGGTCTTTGACATTGTTCCCCGGATCTTTTTCGTATAGTATTCACCAAGGGTTTTTTCTTTCTTAATGCCTTTTTTGGGTTTGGAGCTCAACTTTACCTAAATATTTTGAACTTGTCTAAAGCCCAAAATTTTAATAATTAAATGTAGGTGCCCAAAACAAGAATATTCGTTTATGAATGATATAAAATATTTTTATCATCAAAAAACCAATGAATAAACCCCAAATTGTATATATCAATTTAAATGTATATCATTGCCTAATTTCTTAAGTTTGGTCCCCCTTTAACATTAAACCCCAAAACAAGTTGAAAAATAAGTGTATTCAACCAAAATAGCACAAATCTCACAATCCTTTATTTTGAGATATAAATAACACTTTTTCATAAATTAACCCAAAATTTTTATTATTTAATTTGCTTAGTCCCTTTTTATTAAAAATGTAAACTTGAAAATAGTAACAAAACGAACATACAAAATTGTTATATGCACTTGATTCCCCAATCTAGTTTTTGAAGGAAGAACTTTTACTATTTCGAATAACAAAAGAAACCCAAAATTTTTCAAAACAGAAATAGAAACCAAATTTTTTAAAAAACAATAAATTTTGAAGAAAATTGGTCTTTAATAACAATCTATAATGAAAAGCCCATCTTCCACCCCCATTTGTCATATCACATTGATGTATCTTTCAACATCAATTGACTTACTACATATGAAACCCTTTGTAGTGGTAACACCAAATCCACCCACTAAAATTTATTAGGGTAAATAAAATTTAAATTGCCTGAGACCAAAACAAATTGTAACTTCCTTTATACGACATGCGTGATATTTGTCACAATTCTCCTTTTTTTTCCATGTCTACCACAAAAAAAAAAACTATCATTGTCCCTATTTGTTACCTTTGTGATGAACCCTTTTCCTGGGCATTTCATACACTTTTTTTTTAAAGCCCACTTTATTTCTTGAGATCGACCGATGTGCAACACCAAATGCACAACGTCTTTAAATTCAAGCAATTTAAACAAGTGAGACTTTTCATAATGTCTCCTTTATATTTCCCTTTCCCTTTTTTTTTTGATAAACTTTTTCTCACCTTATCGTTTTCCCAAAAAGTTCCTTAATTTCGGCAAGGTATTCATTGACCTTTGATATCAGATCCGGGGGAAACTTTTTGGGGTGCTACCCTAATGATGGTAGACTTAAGATTGGGATCCCTTTTCCCTGTTTCTCCTTTGATAAAAATCTTCTGTAAAGGGGAAGTAGTTTCAATCCTTTCGTAATCCCCGGATCCATGCCGACAATCAAATTAATCTTTGCGATCCTTAAAAATTTTACTCTTAACATTGGCATATTGTTCATGTTGGAAGAAACTCAAGTAGACATCAAAATTGAATAGAGAACAAAACCAAATAAATTTCATCTCCCTCATAAAATTCAAGTAAAATGGTAACATCTGAGGAAAGGGCCCAAAATTCATAAGTCTTTGGGAAGTTATGAACTTGCAAGTGGCAAACCCCTTTGTAGTGATCAAAAAACAATAAAATCATTCAATAATGTCCCCCTTTGGGCATCAAATTTCTTAAAAAAAAAGTGGATTTGTCACCCATTTTCACCCGGGTATGTTGTTTTCCCTGCCAAATAATCTTCCTTTGGGGACTAATATCCCATTAAAAAAAACCCCACTTCTTTCTAATATTGAAAAAAAGTCAAAAGAGAGGGTTTCTTTGGACTCTGTTTTCCCAATCTTTTTAATATTAGTAAGACATTATGAGGTTGAGCACAACATCCCCATCAAATCTTTTGACAGTTTTGAACTTTCAATGGGAACCCCCCTTTTAGTGATCAAACAATGACAATAAATATGTAAATAGTGTCCACCTTTGGGCATCCACTACTTGCACAAAGCGAATAATTGTCACGTAATCACCGGTATGTATTATTCCCTGCCAAATATTTCTTCCTTTTGGGGAAAATAATATTGCATTAAAATACACACATCAATAAAGGAACATGAGATGCACCAAAAAATTTTTTAATTTAAAATTTTAAAAAGAATACAAACGTTTCAAGCAAGCGTTGATAACTTTCGAATCTGGCTGGGCCCCGCAGGTTCGTATACCCTAAGCAATGCCCAATCTGCGCCCAAAAACTCAAAATCGCAAAATTGGACCCCAATGGGATTCCAAAAACTTTTCCAAATCCCATTTTCATCAAAATTAACAAAAACCAAATTTTGATGTTTCCCAAAAACGAAATCATCACACATTAAAAAAAAAGCAAATCTAAACAACCAAACAAATCTCGAAACATAAACCACATATTTATACATTCCAAAATAATCTAATTAAACCACATATTTATAGATTCACCAAAATAATCTAATTCTGCATCCAAAAATATATGCACGCATATAAATAAAATGGACTGAATTCTCGATTGAATTCAAACTGTATTGAATAATCAACCTAAATTTTTCCCCTGCAATTAAAATTAGTACTAGTTCCAAAATTTATGAATTCATCAATAAACCATAATCCCAAAATTTCATAATATGCCCCAAAAAAAAATTGAGATTATCAATTATAGGGGGGAGTTATATTGCTAACTCAATACCTAATTGCTAACTATAATAAATAATAGTCATTATATATTAAAAAAACCAGATCATAAACGAAATGTCAAAACGATAAAAAAAGCAATAAAAACCTAGGATTAATTATAAAATATCAATAGGGGTATTAAAGTTAATTAACTACTTTTAGTTATAACTAACTTTTAAAAAAAATAAAACGTTAAATTATATAACATATATTAAATTAAAAATAATTTTTTAATTTTTGTTAACTGATAATTCCTTCTTGTTATTTATTAAGGGAAGAAGGTTGGTAGAGTTACTGAGCTTCCAAAGCCTGAGGAAGTGATTAAGCAAGCTGATGACAGGACAATTGCTGCATCTCCGCTGGCATATGATGTCAAGCTTGAACAAGTAGAATCATTTTTCAGCCAACATGCTAAGGTAGACCTGCGACTGAGTCATTGACGATACAGGTTCTTTGTTGTAGCTCAGCCAAGATGTATCCGGTTAATTGTCTTGTTCTTTGCATGCATGTACGATATCTATAAACTGAGAGTTCAAATGACTACTATTAACTTATTGAAAGCGTTGGCTACTGGTGTCACTGGGTTTCCTTTTCTTAGTGTGGAGGATGCTGCAAATGTTTTGAAGCAAACCCTGAGTTATTGAGAAGGATGAAGACAAGGAAGGAGATGACAATGGTGCAGACACTGAAGCCCAACAATGTGAGGGTGATGAAAAATCAGCAGATATCCCAAAAGAAGAAAGACTGACCCTTGCAGCTTGCAAGGACAATAAAAACCTTGTTTCAAGAGAGGATCTGAAAAGCATTTTCCAAAAGTATGGCACCATCAAGGTATTCATTTATCTCATTGATTTCAAGATAGGTGAAAACTCTGGATACATAAGGTTTGAAGACGCTGAATCTGCTCAGAAAGCTCGCGCTGCTGCTGTGCTTGCTGAGCAGGGGGGTTTGTAACGCCCGCCCTCCTAGGGTATAATAAATGCGGCTGTCTACCAAAACGGACTCAAAGAAATGAACGAAGGCTAGGGTTTCAATTAAAGAGTGTTGACCAAAAGATTAGAAAGAACTATTAGAGTGTTTAAAGCAATAAGCTGAACCTCGAAACTCGAATAAGAAAAGGAAGGTGTAATAAATGACGTTCAACAATGTCAAGAGTATGACATAGTTTTCCAAGATAAAACCACAAGATAGTCTAAAGCCCCTAACTCGAAAGGAGAGTGCAACATATTCGAAATAAACATAAGTGTATCAAAACTCAACGGAAAACGACCAAGAAAAGAATAGCTATGTATGAAGACACAACTACGCTTGATGTTTCAAATATCCATCTTAATTAATTATCATGCTCAACACCCGCCACCGTCGTCATCGTTCAACTGCACATAAGGAAAACACATGCGGTCGAGATTTTGAAATACTCGGTGAACTCGTTCAAAACATTTTATAAGTTATGCCACTCTACCAAGTGTACTCGAGTTTTACATTTTATCAAAACAAAAATATCATCGAGTATCACAAAATATTTTCATAGATTGGCCAATCAAATATCTCCCATTTTCTCATCAAATTCCACAATCTCAATCATATCCATGGTGCGACGAGTGTGGCCACACTTTTCGCCCACGAGGCAAAGCCGACTAGCAGGACGGCTCACGATCCCCTCGTGTCACGGCCTGGTAGGGCTTGCGGCCCATACTGGACTCCGAATTCGTATAAGCATATCACATTAAAAACAAACATTGGTATGGCATAACGTTAAACCACCCTTATAACACCAATCAATATTTTGCAAGAAGTAAAAGAGTTTAAGAATAAAGCCCACCTCATTCTTAGATTTCAAGTAAGTTTCTCTTTCCTTTACTCGACTTTCAACCGAGGTTTCACTTTTAAAAAAAAGCACATAGGCACATACAAATCAAAATCACAACTCAAAGTCTAATTCATGCATGCCTCGACGTTTTTTTTCCTTTTTCCTAATGACTTAACTTAATATGGTCAAACATAAACATGTTCTCTATATATATATATATATAATTCGTTCGCATAATAAATCTAGATCTAGCATTAATATATATCGCGCATGAGTATTTCACCAACACACAACACACACACACGGTGGCGGAGCATTTTAATCATGGGGGGCCCAAATTATGTTAAATTTTATTAATTTGTTTCGATGTCAAGTTGTTTCGTATTTACAATATGAAATTAACTCGAACATAAGTAATAGAGAGATGTATGCGAGAGACGGATAATGAGATCGATAACTAGAGGATGGTAATAAAAATAAAGATACATTGACAACGTCAACATCGATATAATTAAAAATAAATAGCATATTATTAAAATTGATTTTAAATAATATTATTATGCTATGACATAGTATTTACATATGTTCTAAAATTATGAAAATTATTCTTAATAGTACAAAATAAAATTATTTATACAAGATTACTAGCTATAAGATTATAAATTACTAGAGAAATAAACAAAACTATTAGCATTAGAATATCTAATAGAACATAAACATATTCAAGTCTCAAGAGAAAATTTAACATCATATTTATAGACAAGTGATAAAAAAATGACAAATTTTGCAAGATCGGATTCGAACTCGAGTTCACTTACATGTGCATAATCCTTACCAATTGCACCACTATAAACTTTGTTAATTGTTTTGTACATATATAATATATAGGTAAAGTTGGAAAGGGTGAGGCCCGGGGCCCCCCACCCACCCTAGCTACGCCCGCACACACATATCGACACACACACACACATAACACACACGCATAACACACACACATGCATACGTATTTTCTATGTCCTTTTTATCCCACTTCGCTTAATTAATATGCATGAGGGTTCAAGAGTACCGATTAATCGTTAGAAGAAGAAAAGAAGAAGTGGAAGAAGAACAAGCATAACTCTTAAACAATAATACCTTTTGAGGAAAACGATCGTAGAAAACAAGTATTAGCCTTGATTCTTCAAAGTTCTTGGATTAAACTTCAATTCTTCTCCAAAAGATAGCAAAATATTGGAGAGTAGAAGAAGAAAATTTGAGAGTATATGGGAGGGTAATGAAAATTATGGGGCTAGGGTTGATGTTTCTCTTATTTATAGTGCTCAACAAGATCTTTAGGTAATTATAATAGAATATTTGTAAGATCTCATTCTCCCCAAATTAAATCAATAAAATAATATTATGGAGTAGGAAGAATAATTAACAAAAATAGAATAAGGCAAGGATCCATGATTTTCGAAAATTAGGCCTTCCAAATAGCCAAGATTTTGTTTTTGGTATTTTTCCGAGTAGAATAAAATATCACTGGGCAAATTAAATAAACAAATAAAAATCCTCCAATTTGGAGAATGGAACCAGGCTGTATTAGCTATTAAATAAGGAATGAGTTTTTTAGTATTAACTAAAATAGGATATGACAAGGTCTCTTGAGATATGGAAAGATTTGGTAGAATAATTAAATTCTAGGTATGGAAGGAAATCAAATAAGGAATCAATAAAATAAGCAAAATATTATTTCTTCCCAACATGGTGATTTTCAAAATCACTATTAAATAAAAGGGGGTTTTTTTTCGATTTTTCTAGAGATAAGGAATAATTAGGTCTTGGATTTAATTTGGATAAATATCCCAAGAATTAAATTAAATCCGGAAAAAAATAGAATTTTTCTTCAAAATTTCAAGGGGTCGAAAATTACAAAACCAAAAAATTTAGGTAACAAGTATTTATGTGAATTTCCTCTAATATTCTCACTCATCCCTTAAACAAATAATTCACCTTATAAATTAATTAATCACATAAATCTCATAATTCAATAAATCACATGCCACATCATAAAATCAATAAGTTTGACTTTTCAAACTTTCAGCATAACCCTAGACTCAACTCTACTCATAGCATCACACGCAATAAATCGATTCACGACTCACGTCATCACTAATAATTAAAAGGCTCTAAAATTAGGGTTCGAAATTCGGTGTTACGGGTTTAGTCGTGAAAAATTTCATTACCAATCTCGACCCTTTGACTGGTATGTAACATTCTCTTCCTTGGTTTGAATTATTCTTCTTTGATTTACAAATTGCTTTATTATTTACATCCACCGGAAGTGAATCTTATTCTTTTTATGCGTTTCTGCTTCAACATTTGTTTCCAATATTGTGCTCTTGTTGCGGAGAAGGAATATTGGAACGCACTGCGTAGTGGTCAGTGAAACACCGCGACTTCAAAAATGGCCATGGAAGGTATGATATCAACCTCACTTTTTGTTTACCACTGCTATAGTTTTAAGATATTGCTGCTCCTGTTGCAATTTACCAAAGGAAAACTCAGCTGATAAATTCTGCCCCTAATTGATTGCTCCTCTTCTTTTATAGGGGGGGCAGGCACAACAACGAGGTGGTGGTAGGCATGCCGGTTGGAAGCATTCCGCGGTAGAACGACGATCATCGCGCTAACAAAGCTCAGAAAGTATAGCATCACTGCCCCCCTCACCAATTTTGTTTTCTATCTTTTTTAGTCTGGCTATTTACTGCTTGTTCCTGAATTATGGGGCTACTGAGTTTTATGGAATTTATTAAATGTTATATGTAACGGTTATGTTACTTATTTTCATTTTTACCTGGAGTGATTAACTTGATGATGCATTATATAAGGATCATAATGTAAATGCTCAGTAAAATTGCACTTTAGGTTACAAGCAATTTGTTTTTGTTTTCTTTTTCTGTTTTGTGAAACCTACCCTTAATTTTGAGTAAAGAAAACTCCCTATTTATAATGCTTGTGTGTTGTAAAAAATGTTACTGCTGGCATTTTATAGTTTGTTTTGTGATTGTGATTAGCTGTGATACAAAATCACCAAATTGAGCACAAGTCAATCTCTATAATTTATTTGAGTATAGGCCAAAATTGATCCCGACATATAATCATTTTACGTTTTTGGTCATAAATATTATCTTTTGAATTTTTTGGTCCCGCTACTTGCAGCATATGGAAATTTGATCATTTTGGTCTTCGTCAACATTTCCGTTAAAAACTAGCTGATCAACAAGTTTAGTCCAAATTTTGATCAAATTAAACGTTAATTATTTTTTACTCCTTAATTAATTCCCTAATTATTTTTATAAATATACTAAACCCATCATCAATTTTTTCAATTTTGTGAAACGAGCGAAGGGGGTATTTGAAATTGAAGGGGAGATTGGGAGGATAAGGAGGTCGGAGCACATGGGGAAGATGCGGCGGAGGTCGGGGATGGTGAGGCCGAGGGGAGAGGAGGAAGGCGACGGTGGATTGGAGTTGGGTGACGGGGGTGGAGAGCTGGCACTTCTAGATAACCATCAAGTTCATCCTCGTCGTCTGAGGATAGGGTAGATGGACCCATCCATGATTTGAAACCATCAGTGACACGTCTCTCCACTTCTGGTGTGACTTCTATCGGGGTTGCTTCTAGCATCTCCAGCCCGAAATTTCTACCACCTGTCTCCCTCTCATCTAGTTCCACAGCTGCCTTTCTTCTCAGAAAGAAGGCAGCTCCTCCGTGCAAAATGACGAAGCCCCATGATGCGATTTCATAGCACCAGAACAGAGGCAAAGAGCAGCTGCTGCCAAGTGTGAGCAGAGTGGAGCCAAGGAATAGTGCGAGAAGACCAAATATGATGGAAAACACAGAGATTCAATATGGATAGACATCTAACACTGCCTACAGGTGACAACAATGAGGATCTTTATAAGATGTCAAGCACAAGAAAGAAAATAAATAAAATATTGTACCTCTTCTAAAAGCACAGTAATTGTTCTCAACAACCTTCAAGCATCCATTTCGTGTGGGGGCAGTATAGGCATGATTCCTGTATGACAAGCAACATCAGGGGAATGAAAGATATGGCTCATTATCCAAAAGTGAGGGATAAAAATTAGTACAATACTACTCTATAGTCTATAACAAGCAATTATAACCATTCCTCATCTACTCTCCTTCTCAAAACCTCCCTACCAAGAATCTTACTGGAGATAAATAACACATTAAAACCCCTTAGTACATGTTAACCATATTTCCCCTATCATGAGCACAAATGAGGAGTTCTTTCAAAACAGAAAAGAGACTCATGTTCATGTATGGACTATACTTGCTTATCAGAGTGCATTTACCATATACTTGTAAGCACATCTGTGATTCTGTGTATAGCATTTCAATACTGGCCCATCTGAATTAGCTAAGAATTTGATTGTAGATATGTAACAGCCATATCACAACCAGGGGACGTGACACTGAAGCAACGCAATGTAGGTTAGCTATTCGTTTAGGTAGGAATGGCTAATTATGATGTTGTGAGTTTAAATTACCCTATCTCAACCATATCTAAAGAGCTAATGTGAAATTTTGGATTTCAAATCCTCGTTGCTTTGGGAGTCAGTTGCACATTAGGAAGCCATATATACTCATGAGTCGCAGATCAATAACTAGCTACAGTAATCAGTCAAAAATTTCAAATGTGGGCAGCTATAGATAAGTTAAATTCCTACACATTTCAGTAAAACAGAGGATCAAAGGAGTACAATCTAAGAAGAGCTCAAAACCACAATTGCTCACCAGCAATCAAGTAAACCGCCGAAACCGCAAATAGCATCGCGGACGGAAGAAACACCACCATCCAGTAGTAATCAACCGTCTCCTGATCCGTGAGAACAAATGCGTTAGGGAATAGATCCGATTCCCTATCTCCGTCGCCGGCCGTGAAATTGACGGGCAGCGGCTGAATCCGGAGGTCGCGGCAGAAGGGGCGGCGCAGGTTGTCAGCTGGAAAGACTATTCTGAAACTGATGGCAGTGGATAGAGAAATGGCGAGGGAAATTAGGGAGAGGGGCGAGCAGGATGAGAGGCTTCTGCATCCTGTGCCATGCCTTGTCCTCTTCGCGGAGGCTCTCAGATCTAGGGTTGGTGGATTGGTGGGTGAAGTGGGGAAGTTTAAACGGAAAATGGGGAGATTTCTTAAATAGCTAATTTTGTATGTGAGAGATAGGAACGGCGAGACGACTCCATTATTTCAGTGTGTATAAAATGGGACCAGGTCGATTAATTTAACTGTGGCTACGGTTAAGGACATCCACAATGGTTGCATGATCGGGTGCTCGATCGCGAGATCGGCTCGGATAAGATCGACATCCATTCAAGGTGAAGTGAACGACGAAATTCGGTCGTCCCACTTGAAGCCCGACGCGTAGGCGATCGTGACGCGCCATTGCAATGCGCGCCGATCACGCCCGAGGAAGAGTGACGCGTTTTAATATATATTTTTTAATTTCTATCTATAAATATACCTTATTTTCAATCATTTTTCACACAACTCTCAACCTCCACAACATCTCTCCAATCAAACATCTCTCTTTCACTCACTTTTCCAAAATGTTTCCGGAGAAGATATAATTGGACTATCGCTATGGAACGCGAATATTTGCTTTCGGGAACTAGATTCTCGGAGGTATTCGTGCAATACAGAGCAAGAACAAGCCGAAGAGCATGTCACGAGACCCATCCGTCAGCCGGAAATCCATCCACCAAGAGCATGGAGTAGCTCATCAACATTCGTTCGAAGATTACTACGCCGATGAGCCACGGTGGGGACCCGCCGGTTTTCGCCGACGGTTTAGGATGCGGCAAGAAGCTGTTCTCCGCATTGTTCACGTGATGGAGGCGCGCGACTAGTACTTCCAATAGTGGCAAGATGCCTCCGCTCACGAAGTGCATGGTTGGGCCGTCATGCCTACGGACCACGACGGACATGTTCGACGAACATCTTCACGTTGGGGATACAACGGCGGGAGTATCGGCAAAATTTTGTGAGAGCGTGGTTGACGCCTTCGAAACCACATATTTGTGCAAGCCGAATGTCGAAGATTGTCGGTCCGATGAGGATGCACAATTGGGTGCAGGCTTTTTGGAATGTTAGGGAGCATTGATTGTATGCACGAGAGTGGAAGAATTGTCCGGCAGCATGGAAAGGCCAATTCACTAGTGGGTATAAGGGTACCCACCCAAAGATGATCCTTGAAGCCATCGTTGACTACCGTCTTTGGATCTGGCATGCTCGCTTCGGCATGACCGGGTCAAACAACGATATCAACGTGTTGAACACATCGTGTCTCTGCAGCGAGCAATGCAATGGCAACGGCCTTATCGAGTTCACTACCAATGGACGGACATCATATGGGGTACTACTTAGCCGATGACATGTATCCGAGATGGCCGGTCTTCTTGAAGACGATCTCCGCCCAACGGATCCGAGAGCGGGGCAAAGCTATGTTGGGGCTTGGGGCCCAAGGCCCCAGCCATTGAAGTTTTTAGTATAATATATATATATATATTCAGAGGCAATAATAATATGGACTCGGTAGTGCAGCTTGGCCGTGATACCGCTACAGTTCTTAGTTGTGGTCGAGGTGCTAAGTTCGATTCATTTTTTAGAGATGTGTTTAATTTAGGATTTTTAAAGAGTATAGTTTGAAAGGATATCATTTGTTCAATAATAAGTAATATACAATTTTAAACTATTTTTTTATTAATATTGTAATATAATTAATAGTTTTACCAAAAAAATTTAATATGTACATTTAAACAATTGCTTTTACTTATGAAAAACTTAATTTTATTAGTAGGTAAAATTCTTTTAAGGCCATCACAAAGTTCTTATATCAATTATTCTCGACTAGATTAAATTTTCTCGATATGCATTTATATCTTGTGAACTAAATATCTAAAATATTCCTTTATTTTTAAGATCTTCTAATTCTAAATGATGAGAAAAGGCAAAACATAAAAGGGTCTTCGTACGACTAATTTCAATGACAATATCATCGAGATATACCGCATTTATTAACAAAGGAGCACTAAAATTTTTCTTCTTCTGGACCCCCACGCAAAATTCCGGCTCGCTACCGCCGAGGAGAGCCTTTTTGCGAGCGGCAAGAGTCGCATGGAGGACGTGGAGCGAGGATTTGGTGTGCTTCAAGCGCGTTGGGCAATAGTGAAAGGCTCGGCTGTCTCGATCGTGCTTTGTTAGAGTTAGTATACGAAAGCATCTTTCGTATGCTTGTATATGTAATAACTCTTATATCCATTTTTACCATTTAATGAGAAAGAATATTTTGTTACAATGTGTTTTGCTTATGAGTTACTTATGTATTTATGAGATATTGAAATATGCTTTCCATTTAAATACATAGTAGACGAGTTGTGAGCGCGTTCACAAAGAGGTAACTTGTCGGTTCTTGCAAGAAAACTGTTTCACAACCTAGATAGGCTTTGACCACCTATCGCGAAAGGTTGCGACGTCAATCCGAAAGTTTCCTTGCCTAAGGAAATGAACAACGTCCGTGTGGTATAGCACTAAAAGGATCAAACAAGTGAGATAAGTCTTTCTTGGCTATTTACTTGAAAGACAAGGTATCGTGATTGTCATTTCTTAATCATTGTTGACATAACATTGAGCATACGATATTAATTGAAAACTACTTTTACTTATCAAATGGTGAGGGTCTTTCGTTGCCCAAGAATCTTGATAGATTGGGTAGTGATCATTAATGTCTAAGTGGTGCTAGTATTGTTATTGCAATGAATCGTGTCTGAGAGAGCCGATCGATAATATCCTCAAGAGGTGTTTAAAAAGGTTTTATTATTCGAAAACGGCAAGTTGAAATTTATTCCATGAATAATAAATAATGTTTCGAACTAGACCACTCTTGGAAAAAGAAATTATTTAATAAAAGTCGGATAGGACTTGATATTAATTAATGGATATTTATATCTTTAACACGGGAAATGATTTAATTAAAGAGGAAGTCCGGAATACTTGTAATTTCGATTTGGACGGGGTAGATCAATATTATATCTATAGTGGATGATAATAATATTTAAGTTTGGGCTTGAATTAAATTAGTTTTAATTTAATTAGTAAAAGCCTAAACTATGGCACAATCCAATCCTCCACAGATCCCGTCCGGCCCAAAATAATTAACTTAATATAAAAGGGAGAAGAAGAGAAGGCAGTTATTATTCTACCGATAAAATTCGATCTCGAACGAGAGAGAAATATCGATATTTTAGGGTTCTCCTTCTGTCTTCAATTCTTCTCCGCTTTTGAATTTGACAAGCTTTGCCCACACAAAGGTCAATTCCAAGTTAAAGGAACAGATCGAAGATCCGTGGTAGAGATCGATTGAAGAAGGAGTTCGAATTCAATTACTTGAATTCATACGTATCGTTCTATTTAATTGCATATATGTTCAGTATGATCTGTGATTATATGCTTATTAACATGTTTCTAGTTTACAATCGATAAAAGCATGTTTAGATGTAAATCTTTCAATCAAACTAAATAGATTTCCATGTAAAACCACACTTTATATCGCCAATGTCATGTACGCGTGCATCATCTTGACAACATGATTATTCACGATGAAGGTACAAGAGTGGGGATTGTCCGACGATGAAGTGAATCGGCGTAGGTCATACAACCCCCCAGTTCATTCGGGGTTTACCTATGGAGTCAATGAGAGATTACAAGTAGGGAGAACATGTGCATCGGAAGCCCATCTTCAACTCATGAACGGCATGGTTGAAGAAGTTTGGGCACGTGGGTGTCGTTGAAATTGTACCTTTTTTAAGTATTTCCGTTGTAAATTTTTTTTTAATTAAGTAATGTATGTTTTGCTAGCTCTTTAATTTAATATCTAATTTTTCTATTTATAATGTGTAAACATAAAAAACAAAATTAAAATTAAAATGAAAAATGAATAATTGATAGGGCGATACTAGGGCAAACCATTGCAAAAGAAGGGCGGACTAAGAAATGCGATGTGGCAACAACCACTAGAGCGCCCTAGGGCATTCATTGTGGATGCTCTAATAGTCTGATACAAACTCTAAAAATTGTACTAATACTAGTATCAACAATTAGTTTAAAGTTGTACTACTACTAGTATCAACAATGAGTTTAAAGATTTCAATTGTACTTCTCCCCCAATCCCCAAAAATATGTGCACTTTCTATTTTTATTAATTTCATAAAAATATGGACATTCCATTTATAGAATGTTATCCTCAACACATTACCGAAAGACATCAATTTATTCACAACTTATACTACTATGATCCACTATTACAACTCATTAAATACTAATAATAATGTGGGTCTAATTATTCAGCTTACACTCTTTAACAACCATTCTCTCATTCTCTCTTATTTTACCAATTGTGCACTAATTCCCGTATCATTTTAATTGTACATATTTTTATGAGACTAATAGATTATTGATGTCCCAATGACACTCGATCCAACTCTAAAAATTCTAGTAGTTTCAGCAATGATCTTAATGATTTGAGCGTATTAATTTCTAGTTTACGTCTGATCCGAGCTCGTAATATCAACAATGAGTTTAATGATTTGAGTTGTATTAATCTCTAGTTTACAGCTGATCCGTGCTCGTAATATCAACAATGAGTTTAATGATTTGAGTTGTATTAATCTCTAGTTTACAGTCTGATCCGAGCTCGTAATATCAACAATGAGTTTAATGATTTGAGTTGTATTAATCTCTAGTTTACAGTCTGATCCGAGCTCGTAATATCAACAATGAGTTTAATAATTTGAGTTGTATTAATCTCTAGTTTACAGTGTGATCCGAGCTCGTAATATCAACAATTAGTTTAATGATTTGAGTTGTGCTCCAATCTTTGATTGACGGTATGATTCGAGCTCTAAAAATTCTTATAGTATCCATAATGAATTTAATGATTTGAATTATATTAATTTCTAGCTGACAGCATTAGTCAAGCACTAAAATTTCTAGTAATGTCAACAATAAATTTGATGAATTGAGTTAGCTCCAATTGACAGTATGATTGAGATCTTAAAATTTTAATAGTATCAACAATATTAATAGTATCAACAATGAATATAATGACTTGAATTGTATAATCTTCAAGATGAATATGAGAGTAGTAGAGATAATTACTAAATATTTTGCTTTGAATTTATTATTTAAATCTTTTTGTTACTTATTTTTGATAAAAAACTTCATGTTATTATTTGACATTTGAACTTGTTAGTTTTATGATATTTTTACTATTAGCAATCAAAACATACGTAGTACTATTATAAAAGAGGCCTAGGGCCCTAGAGCACGGTTCAAATCATAACCTAGCACATCTAATAACAATTGACAATATATAAAGGAGAATTCGTACGATAAAAAGTATAGTTACTCTTAATAAATTTCGAGCGTTGAAGTAAGGTTTAAAATGACAACATTGAAAATACATAAAAGAGAATTCTTACAATGAAATGAATAACCGTCAATCGATTTCAAACTTTGACCGAGCTAAAAGTCTAGATTCAACTCATAACTCCTCAATAGATCGAAAGATTTTTTAGAATATCATTAAGTCCTAATCACCGATTCACTACAGTATGAAATTATGTTGGATTACAATGCCCGACGAGTAGCTCAATTAGTTTTCAAGGAATTAATTGAGTTCAAAGTCCTAGGTTCAAATTTCGGTAATAATAATGTGAGAATTTCATCGATTATGATGACTTCTGTACGCATTGAAAATACGACCACTTTCTTATGAAATAGACGAGATTTATTGCGATTTATCCTCTTACGACTCAATGGGCTTGAATTGGGTAGTAGAGGTGGCGTTTACTGTTTCTGTTAACCGCAAATCAGAACGATTCGCTTCCAAACCGAACCGGAGATTACCCGAACCGAAACCATCGATTTTGAATCATGGTTCGTCGGCTCAAAATTTTCCAAACCAAAACGGTGCGGACGCCGCTCCAATCGGAACCGAAAAACCCCCGAAAAACCATAAAACCAAGTCGAACCGCAAAAATTCATCGAATCAGGTTTGGAACCCGAACAGAATCAAAATACCCTTTGCAGTTCGGCAATTTCCAAAACTTGAAGTGACGATTCCAAACCGAAACGCTGTTCCGAATCGTGGATACCTTTGTAATGGGGAGGGGAAGATATTGCCATCGAGTATAATTTGAATTTACAATATCCATAATTTAAGTCAACCAATGAATTCAATTATGACTATAGAGTGGCAAAGCATTGAGCAACAATAATTGAAAACACGTAACCCCATATAAAAATCGACGTGGCCCACCAATGACCAAACCCACTATTTTTCAAACGCCCCACCGCCGTCCGATGCTCATAGTCGGCGGCGTCAATCATCATCATTAAAACGAGAACATCTCCACGCGTCCCAATCCTATTGGATTACCCCATCCTATACTTCACCCTCTAAAATTGAATTTTTTTTCAAATTTTTTTCCAACTAGATTCTGCAGTCCAAAATTACAAGAACTGATTGAAGCTAGAGATCGGATCCCCCGAGATAACATTTTTGTCGCTCACGGATTTGTTATTTATCTTCAAGTTTTTTTCGATTCTCGGGGAATTCGGTGGATAGATTCTCGCCGGCGTTGACGCGTAGACTTCAATTCAATCGCTGTGGAATTAGGTTTGTGGATTGAGAGAGAAGATGGTGAATGTTATGGTGGAAAGAGCCACCAGCGATATGCTGATCGGGCCGGATTGGGCTATGAATATTGAGATCTGTGATATTTGCAATCACGATCCTGCGTAATTTTTTCTTCTTCTTCTTCTAGCTCATCTATATTGAAAAAAATAGAAAAAATAGAGCATGTTTGCTGTGAGCCTTGACTTCATAATTACTCCTATTTTTTCTTTAGTTTTTAGTTTAGGAAACTTGATAATTATTATAGGAATAGCTGGAGCTCAAGTAGTCAGGAAACTTTGTATCCTTGTTGAAGATGGTGGTGCTTTGTGAACTTACGCTCAATTTAATTTTTATCAGACAAGCAAAAGATGTTGTTCGAGGTATAAAAAAGCGCCTTGGTAGCAGGAATCCGAAAGTTCAGCTGCTAGCCTTAACAGTAAGAGCTTAAATTCTCTTGTGTGATATCATATGCACATGCGCTTGTCTGTTCATATTTCATAATAATCAAATGAATTAATCCTAGTTGGTTATCAGCTGTGGTTCTTAATGCTCAATTGGATTGGGTATGCAGAATCTGCTATTATCAATGAATATGAATAGACAATCTAGGTAGGATTCCATCAGGGAAAATATTTCATTTTCTTCAGTCATTATCTACAATTACTGGCGATGCACTCTTCTGGGTGATGAAGGATACTCTGAATTGAATATGCTGAAACAAGCTTTTTCGTGCATATGACACAAGTTGCCAATTCCTAGCTTCTCAAAATTATGCTTCTGGTTTCTTGAAGAGATTGTTGTTGCAGACTTGCAATCCATTTCAGACACATTTACACTTCATTAGTGTAGAGCATGAACAATTTTGCAAACTGGGTGCAGTTACTCTTCTTTCAGATCATTGGAGAGGGCTTGGGTATTATCAAGCTCTTGTAATTGAATAGGTTGACAAATGGAAAGAAGACACAGAATAAGTTGTTTGTGTCCTGTGGATTTGGATGGATAAAGTGAGGTATAACATACCAAAGAGGAGAATGCATAAATCATGGTATGAACTATCTGAAAATGCATTTGTTTTCCCTTTCTTGTGGAGGCACATATCCTTATAATGGAAGAAATTTTCAAACAGTTCAGTCACTTGCAAATGTTTTCATTGCATAACTGTAGTTATTGGAGACTGTTGTGAAGAACTGTGGTGATATGGTCCATATGCATGTTGCTGAGAAAGATTTGCCTCATGAGATGGTGAAAATGGTGAAAAAGAAGGTATCTAGTTCATAGATGTCCCCACTATATATCATTGTCTTGATTTGGTGCCTCTGCTTTTAGTGATGCAAAATTTATCACTGCAGCCAGACTTCCATGTCAAAGAGAAGATATTGATTCTAATAGATACATGGCAAGAAGCTTTTGGAGGACCAAGGGGAAGATATCCTCAGTATTATGTGGCATACCAGGCTTTATTGGTACTTATGCTAGTAACTTCGTGTCTTAACACTTAATTACTGAAGCATACACACAGTGGTTTCTTTATTTCCTTATGGTTCTATTATTTGTGTCTTTCCTATCAGCGTCTTGGTGCAGTGTTCCCTCAGAGATCTGAGAGGTCAGCTCCTGTATTCACACCACCGCAAACACAACCCTTGACATCTTATCCACCAAATATTGGCAATCCAGTACCTAGAGCTGATGGAGCTGAGTCTTCTGCAGAAGCTGAGTTCCCAACATTGAGGTGCATTATTCTCGAAAAAGAAATATTTAAATGGTTTTCAATTTCACAGAATTATGGCATGCGACGGTATATTTCATTTTATTGGAAGTATGCAACATGCTATCCTTTATCTAATATGACAGTTCACTAACAGCTATGTAAATGGGGCTCATATTTAATGGATTCTTGGAGATAATTCTCATTTGCAAAAGTTTAAATTGTGAAGAGCGAAACATTTCTAGATTTCTCTTCTTATTCATTGTTAAATAATTCAGTTCTTATCGAGCATTTGAAGTTATTAGCTTGTACCGAGTAAAAGCTAATTATCAGTTTATCACTTATAAAATTTATACCCGGGTAAAAAATGTGGCTACTTCCTATCCTGATGTTTTATGTTTGGAATTCTGTTTATCTGATATTTTCTGCATCACTGGCTTTATGTCAGCTTGACGGAACTTCAAAATGCACGAGGTATCATGGATGTCCTATCAGAAATGTTGAGTGCTTTAGATCCTGGAAACAAAGAGGTATTACTACACTGAAGATGGAAACTTTCTCAGAATATTCTGTTCTTATGATTTACTTGTCCTTGTGTTGTTAATGGAAACATAACTCACTCATACTATGTATATGTTAATTTATTCAGTTGTTGCTTGAATCAATTTATATTTAAGACATTGAACTCCAAGTACCTGTTGGCAGGGAATTAAGCAGGAGGTCATTGTTGATCTGGTCGAACAATGTCGTACCTACAAGCAAAGAGTAGTGCACCTTGTGAACTCAACTTCGTAAGCTCTAGTTTACTTGCAGTGTTTATCATTTGTTCTGGTTTAGTTTTGCTACATTCATACTCTTGTTTTTTATAATATTTTGTAAGAGCGCATCTAATTGGTGAATGTCCTGTAATAGATGTTGAAAAATGATGCTTCCATCTGGTGCATTTAGTTTTTAGGTATTTATTCCTCTTCAGTTGTCTGAAAAATTTATGTTATCACTTCAGTTGCTTTGTAGAAGCTGGTATTTTATTTGGGCTTAGCAACTTACTACTCACAATGTGAGTTGGGGTGAACTTCCTTTTATTTGTTAGATTAGTATTCTCTAATATAGATTTATCATATTGTTCCAGTGTACAGGAAAACGCCGTAAATGGTCTATGTTTTTATCTGTAGTTGCCGCATAATTGTATGCTAGTTAGAACTACGATCTTTTAATTGAGTGCCTTCTGTGTATGCTTTTGTGGATATCAAGTTGCTTCTGTTACACCTAGTATTGATGTGACCTCTTATCCATTAGTTATATGGATTCATGGTGATGGATAGAAAGCTCTACAATATCTATAGAGTATAGTCTTCGACTATGTAGTACTATATACATCTACCGCCAAAGTTTGTATTCTCTAACTGTACTAGTGGCTTGCACTACAATGTTATTTTCGATGATTTTTCTGTCCTTATTTAGGGACGAATCACTATTGTGCCAAGGGTTGGCACTGAACGATGACTTGCAACGAGTACTGGCAAAGCATGAAGCACATGCCTCTGGTGTTGTCCCTGTTCAGTCAGAGAAGTTAAATCCTGAACCACCTAAAGCCTTGGTACCTGTTGATTCTCCTCTTATCGACACTGGTGATACCAAACAATTAGATCGAGGGTAAGTTTCAAATATGCCCTTATATATCCTTGTTCCATACTGTTGTTTGTATTTTCTTCTTCGTCTTTTGGTCTTGCCGAGACCTAAATAATTTGGCTGTCACTTAAACATCCATTGCTGAGCTCTTGCAATGGGTTTTTTGCATTCGAAACTTATTTCAAGGTGATTATGAATTAAATAGTGATTGATGTTATCACTTTTTTGCAGCCCTACATCGAGTACTAGCATAGGGACGACACAGTTGTCTATCCCTCCTCCCACGACTAATGGCCAGTTGTCAACTCCAGTAAAGGCTGACCCAAAGATAGATCTTTTGAGTGGAGATGACCTCAACGCACTGGCACTTGTTCCTGTGGGACAGCCCCAACCAACTAGCCCCGCCGCTTCTCAGCACAACGCTCTTGCACTCGTCGACATGTTTTCAGATGGTAATAGCAATCAACAACCGACTCCTGTTGGACACGTCTATCCTTCTCCTTCTCAGTTTCAGCAGCCACAAGACTCTCACGCTCCACAGCCTTCTGCATACCCAAATGGCACCTGGAACGGTCAAGTAACCCAACAGCAGCAACCACCCTCACCAGTTTATGGTCAAATGACCCAACAGCAGCAGCCACCCTCACCAGTTTATGGTACATGTTCAATTGATTTTATATGAACTACCCCCATCCCCCCCAAAAAAAGGTAGGTGCCGTACCTGAATCATCCCTATAATTTATCTTTTTGTGTCGTAGGCGCTCAGGTTAACGATTCCTTCCCCCCTCCGCCATGGGAAGCACAACTTGACAGCAGTTTGCCTGCAGCAAACCAGGCTCAAGAAATTCAAGCAACTCAAGGAGTAGTAAATCATGCCCAACCATCGCCTAGTGGCGCTTATGTTACAGGTCCGCAACCCATGGCTCATGATCAGGCAGCGCTTGGTGTGTATAATGGAGGCCAGTTCACAGCAATGCAGAGCAACCAAATGCAAGGGTTGCATCCTTACCCGATGCAGAACCCGCAGCAGCACGCGGTTATGTATCCGCAGCAAATGCAAGCTAATCCCCAGATGGGATACATGTATCATCCTCAACAGATGTACAACCACCAAATGTCTGCTGGTTATGGATACGGATACAGCTATGGCCAAGGCCAAGGCCAAAATCAAATGCAAAATGCCTACTTTGCTCAGCAAACCATATCCGCGATGTCAGTAAGGGATGACAGCGGGCTGAGAAATCCGGCGTCAAACATTCTTCCATCTGGAAGGCCGGCTAGGGCGGAGGACAAGCTATTCGGGGACCTTGTAGACATCTCTAAGTTCAAACCGGGGAAGACGACACCAGGTAGAGCTGGGAGCATGTGAAGAGAGGTAGAGATGGAGAGATGTCCTTCTTTGACTGCTGCTGCATATATATATTCTTCACCTTTATGCGTCGTCATGCCTGCATTTCTTTTCTCTTTGGTATTTATTTGTTATGGAAATCTTGTTAGTAGAATCAGGTACATTTTCATTGTAGAAACGGAAACTCGTATAAAAGAAAATAACATTTTTCTCTTTTTTGGTTTGGCTGGGTGAGTGAGTGCATCGATGGGCATACTTTGTAAAGCATATTCGGGTACTACATAAAATTTCGTGTCGAAAAAAAATTGTTTTACTTTGAGTGTATAGTGGGAATATAAATTGTTTCTTATAAAAATTGCAGAGCTTGGGTTCGAATGTTGATATTTAGTTTTACATTTACAAAGCAATAGATGCTACATAATGTGAAATAAATTTAAATGACTTAAATTGCAACAGTTGCATTCATTCAACTCAAACTAGTTTTTCACTACTATATATATAAGTGTGGATTTAGAAATACAGTTAGAAAATGGATAGTGTAGAGTTTGGGAGGAGTGATGAGTCATGAAGAAGCACCTATAAAATCAAGGCCGACAAATGGCCTAGCTGCTTCTTCGTTGAGCTTCTTAGTAAAACTCACCCGCTTGTCAAGGTTCGCTCCCGGGCCTGCATTTTTGGAATCCTCCAGAAAACGCAGTCCTATTATTTTGATCGTCGAACCACCCTTGAGGGTTGACAGCGTTGCTGAGATAGGAGTTAGCGAAGATCACCCTTGCATGCGGTCTCCACAGCCTGCCTAAATATGCAATCCGGCCCGACCCAGTTACGTTGCAATGGGAGAACACAAAACCTGTTGCCTCTTTATCCCTCGTCCTCACTTGTGCTGTTATAAATGCAACTGAATCTCCGGGAATCACATGTATCTTCGCGTTCTATAAATACAAAAAAAATACTATATAATCAAATCAATCAGTAACTAATTAATACTATTAATAATCAAGAGGACTGCTAATTTCCTCATGGTAATACTAGTATGCGACAAGCAGAGTACTATGTTACACAAATTTTAAAAATACTACTCCTACTCCATATTTATATATATATATATAAAAAAAGGTGTCTTCACGGACACTCTATTAGAGTTTACTAGTACTCCATTGATAATGTGAATACAATTTGATCTCATTTATTCATGTTTCCAATTTTAATCAAGATGAAAATTAAAAGTTAACGTATTATACGAAGCAACTTAGATGCAGTGGAGTATATTTTTTGGTTGGAGTGTGGACATGAACATGCTATAAAATTATAAGTAACGAGTTAGTGAGTATAGTAAAATTTTAAGTACTACTGTAACTTTATGACTATATTAGCAAACTGCAAATTTTATGGATTGATACACATCACACGCTAAACTTTTTAGCCTGGGAACACAAAACAAACTATCCTAATTACCGTGTGAACACAAAAAGAAACGGTGGCTTGGAAACACAAAACAAACTCCTTCAGACTCTCAAGATTTAAGATTCCCACTGGAATCTCCCCGCTCAAGCCATTTTCCGATAGCTTAACAGTACGCAGATTACTGGCCTTGGCAAGCTCCTTGTTGATTAATAATTATAAATCCGTGCCATTTTCAAATTAAAACTCGTGGAATTTTCAAATTTTATTAGATGGAAGAAGTATAAATTATCCTACTACTCCCACCAAAAACTAAAATAAAATAGATTACCCCAATAAAGAAATACTTAATAGAATAATAGCCAAAATATAAATATTTTGTTGATTAATGATTATAAACTCGTGCCATTTTCAAATTAAAACTCGTGCAATTTTCAAGTTTTATTAGATGGAGGGAGTATAAATTATCCTACTACTCCCACCCAAAACTAAAATAAAATATATTAGCCCAATAAAGAAATACTTAATAGCCAAAATATAAATATGTTGTTGATTAATGATTATAAACCCGTGCCATTTTCAAATTAAAACTCGTGCAATTTTCAAGTTTTATTAGATGGAGGGAGTATAAATTATCCTACTACTCCCACCCAAAACTAAAATAAAATATATTAGCCCAATAAAGAAATACTTAATAGCCAAAATATAAATATGTTGTTGATTAATGATTATAAACCCGTGCCATTTTCAAATTAAAACTCGTGCTATTTTCAAGTTTTATTAGATGGAGGGAGTATAAATTATCCTACTACTCCCACCCAAAACTAAAATAAAATAGATTAGCCCAATAAAGAAATACTTAATAGCCAAAATATAAATATGTTGTTGATTAATGATTATAAACCCGTGCCATTTTCAAATTAAAACTCGTGCTATTTTCAAGTTTTATTAGATGGAGGAAGTATAAATTATCCTACTACTCCCACCCAAAACTAAAATAAAATAGATTAGCCCAATAAAGAAATACTCTCTCCGTCCCACTATAGTCACATTTAATTATGACACGAGTTTTAAGGAAGGGTAATGATTTATTAACAAACATTGTATATACAAAATGCCCTTATATTTTAAACTGATTTTTATTTAAACCAGTTTTATTATTTTCTTATTACTTTACCCTTTTTATATATATATGGAAAATTATGAATCATACAATATTTATGGAAAGAGTAAAGGCCAAAATTGGTCCTGAATATATGGTCATTTTACCTTTTTGGTCCTAAACATTATCTTTTGGATTTTTTGGTCCTCAACATACAGAAATTTGATCATTTTGGTTCTCCTTCCGTTAAAAACTAACGGTCAACGGGTTTAATCCCGATTTTGACCAAATTAAACTTTTAATTCTAATTTTTTATTTCCTAATTAATTTCCTAATTATTTTTAAAAATATTCTAAAATCTAAACCCATCATCACCACCCCCAATTCTGCTCCAACGACATCTCCGGCGAGATCCCACTCTCAGTCAAGCTACGGCCTCTGACCACAACCAGGAGCCTTGTTCCGGTTTCCTACAGAGAGAAACGTTTTCTATGGAGATAATCGAGAGCATCTCGCAGGAAGACCTCCAACCAACCGTCAAGCTCTGCGTCGACGGATTGCGGTCTTCTTCAATTGCAGTCATGAGGTCGGCGGCGGCTAAATTGCGGTTACTGGCAAAAAATCGGGCTTTGATTGGGGAGTCGGGCGCGGTGCCCGCTCTGATTCCGCCTCTCAATTGCTCGAATCCTACGACGCAGGAGCACGCGGTGACCGCGCTGCTCAATCTGTCCCTCCACGACGGCAACAAGAGCGTGTTAACCAGAGCCGGAGCAGTCAAATCCCTAATTTATGTGCTGAAAACGGGTACCGAGGCGTCCAAGCAGAACGCTGCCTGCGCGCTGCTGAGTTTGGCTCTGGTCGACGAGTACAAGCTGTCGATTGGGGAATGCGGCGCGATTCCGCCGCTGGTTGCGTTGCTGATAAATGGCTCGGTCAGAGGGAAGAAGGACGTGCTCACGGCGCTTTACAAGCTGTGCTCCGTCTCGTTGAATAAGGAGAGAGCGGTGAGAGCTGGTGTCGGAAGCCCTAATTTCTCTTGATATTTGGTTATACATAATTGGGGAGGCCGTGGCTTGACTGAGAGTGGGATCCGGGAGAGTTGCGAGGCACTGAAGCTCGCCGGAGATGTTGCTGGAGCGGAATTGGGGGAATGACGATCAAAATAATTGAGGTGGTGATGATGGGTTTAGATTTTATAATATTTTTAAAAATAATTAGGAAATTAATTAGAGAATAAAAAATCAGAATTAAAAGTTTAATTTGGTCAAAATTGAGATTAAACCCGTTGACCGTTAGTTTTTAACGGAAATATTGACGGAGGACCAAAATGATCAAATTTCCATATGTACAGGACAAAAAATCCAAAAGATAATGTTTAGGACCAAAAAGATAAAATGGTCATATGTTCAGGACCAATTTTGTCCTTTACTCTTATGGAAATTTCATAAATTAAGATAATTAAAATTTATCTACCCACAATTGTTTCTTAATGCTTATACGTATGTTTTAAACAAATAAATATACTACTGCTAATATTTAGCACTAATCTATAGTTAAATTCAAAATTATAAGATTACATATCATAAAATTTTTATACTTATTTCTTGTGTATTAACCGTAAAGTATGAAAACAAAAAAAAATACTTTATAATTTTTAATTAATATTATATAGTAGTATAAATTTAAGGGGAGAAAAACCAAAAATTTAAAAGAACCAAGCTCCAATATAGTATCAATTATATACAAATAGAATAGTAAAGACTAAAAAAATTAGTATTATTTATTTTAGTGAATGATCATATTCGAAAATGTATATACATCTAGTTGTTTATATAGCTTAAAATTTTAGTGATAAGTTAATAATTAAATAATTAAATGTGAATGATAATTATTTTTGTGTTTAATTAAATTATAAAATATTTATTTCCCTCACAGGATGATGGTACTATTATTTTTTTTGAGTTAAATAAAAAGAGAAAAAATTAAAAAAGAAAAAAAATAGAGATGATTTTATTTTTATTTTAGCAAATGTGTCATTTTTGTGGGACAGTTCAAAAAAAATATTTCATTTTTAATAGAAGAGGTGGAATACTTTTGTTGGATGATAACACTAAGAAATTAAGTATATATACATACAATCGCTTGTATGACTTAGAATTATAAGAATTATTTTTAAATAAAATAGTTGGATGAGAATGACTGTTATTATTTCGTTGGATGATAACACTTAAAAGTAAAGTATGTGTACATGTAGTTGTTTTTATTAACTTAGAATTTTAAAGATTATTTCCTTGGACGATGACACTAACAAATTAAATATACATCCACGTAGTCGTTTTTATAACTTAAAATTTTATTGATTATTTAATAAGCAATATTCTAGGAAGCGAATGACTAATATTATTTCGTTAGATGATAACACTAGTATATATACATGTAATCATTTTTATAACTTTAAGGTTTAAGAATTATTTAACAAAAAATAATTAGATGTGAATGACTAATATTATTTCGTTGGATGATAACAATAAGAAATTAGTACTATATATACATGTCGTTTTTATAACTTAGATAATGATTTTTTATTAATAAAATAGTTAGATGTAAATGACTATGATTATTATGTTGAATGATAACACTAAGAAATTAAATACTCCCTCCGTTCCTTCATAGTTGAGTCATATTTCCATTTCGGGAAGTTCCCTCATAGTTGAGTCATTTCCATTTATAGTAATTTTTTCCTCTCTCTTACTTTATTCTCTCTACTTTATTCACTTTATTCTCTCTACCTTTTTCTCTTTCTTACTTTTTATCTATTTATTTAACACACTCAACATTCATTTCTTAAACTCCGTGCCGAAAAGTTCCGCCTCAACTATGAGGGAACGGAGGGAGTATATGTTTTTTTATAATTTAGAATTATACATAGTGCTCATCAAGAACGTGACATGCGGGCCCGGGCACGACATCAACATCGGGAGTCTGGGGAAGAACACGGATGAGAAGAGGGTGAATGAGATAAGGGTGGAGGGTTGCACCTTCATCAACACGCAGAACGGGATAAGGATCAAGACGTGGCCCTCTGCGCCGGGCACGATCACCATCTTGGATCTCCACTTCATCAACCTCACCATGGTCAATGCGGGCAACCCCGTTGTTTTTTATCAAGAGTACTGCCCATCAAACCTTTGCTCACTGGAGAAACCATCCCTGATACATATTAGCGACGTCGAGATCAACAACGTGATAGGGACCAGCTCCACGCCGGATGCCATGTCATTCATCTGCAGCGAAGTCAAGCCGTGCGACAATATCAGGATCGGATTCATTCATCTGAAATACACCGGGAAAAAGCACGCAAACACTATCACAAGATGCAAAAACATTAAACACATCTTCTCCAACACGCAGAGTCCCCGTAATTCACAGGGTTCAACAAGCAATCGATATTTCACGATCAAGGGTGTAATACTATTTGTAGTAGCGGTCCTTATATATCGTATTAACAATCGAAATATGGTCGAAAGAAAAAATCTCTATTTGAGAGGGCTTCTTCCTATACCTATGAATTCCATTGGACCCAGAAATGATACCTTGGAAGAATCGGTTGGGTCTTCCAATATCAATAGGTTGATTGTTTCGCTCCTGTATCTTCCAAAAGGAAAAAAGATCTCTGAGAGTTGTTTCCTGAATCCGAAAGAGAGTACTTGGGTTCTTCCAATAACTAAAAAGTGTAGCATGCCTGAATCTAACTGGGGTTCGCGGTGGTGGAGGAACTGGATCGGAAAAAAGAGGGATTCTAGTTGTAAGATATCTAATGAAACCGTCGCTGGAATTGAGATCTTATTCAAAGAGAAAGATATCAAATATTTGGAGTTTCTTTTTGTATATTATATGGATGATCCGATCCGCAAGGACCGTGATTGGGAATTATTTGATCGTCTTTCTCTGAGGAAGAGGCGAAATAGAATCAACTTGAATTCGGGACCGCTATTCGAAATCTTAGCGAAACACTGGATTTCTTATCTCATGTCTGCTTTTCGTGAAAAAATACCAATTGAAGTGGAGGGTTTCTTCAAACAACAAAGGGCTGGGT
Source organism: Salvia hispanica (assembly GCF_023119035.1). Taxonomy (NCBI): domain Eukaryota; kingdom Viridiplantae; phylum Streptophyta; class Magnoliopsida; order Lamiales; family Lamiaceae; genus Salvia; species Salvia hispanica. Next base: position 2,295,510 of record NC_062967.1, on the reverse strand, counting down.
CAACTATTCAATCAAATGATATTGAGCGTGTTTCCCATCTCCTCTCGAGAAAGAAGTGGGCTATTTCTTTGCAAAATTGTGCTCAATTTCATATGTGGCAATTTCGCCAAGATCTCTTCGTTAGTTGGGGGAAGAATCCGCACGAATCAGATTTTTTGAGGAACGTATCAAGAGAGAATTTGATTTGCTTAGACAGTGTGTGGTTGGTAAACAAGGATCGGTTTTTTAGAAAGGTACGGAATATATCGTCAAATATTCAATATGATTCCACAAGATCCAGTTTCGTTCAAGTAACGGATTCTAGCCAACTGAAAGGATCTTCTGATCAATCCAGAGATCATTTGGATTCCATTAGTAATGAGGATTCGGAATATCACACATTGATCAATCAAAGAGAGATTCAACCACTAAAAGAAAGATCGATTCTTTGGGATCCTTCCTTTCTTCAAACGGAAGGAACAGAGATAGAATCAGACCGATTCCCTTTTTTCTCTGATAGATGGTCAGAACTTCGTCTGGGTTCGAATCCTACTGTTCCTTGAATTTTATTTTTAAATTTATACTCCATATTTTAATTAATTTTTCTTTCAATACTAATTTTAGATTGTTTACAAAACAATTTTCAATTTTTAAAATTTTTTCCTTGAATTTTATTTTTAAATTTATACTCCATATTTTAATTAATTTTTTCTTTCAATACTAATTTGATATATTAAAATATGTGTCGTCGCTATTAAGATTATTGATAGTGTATATAATTATAATTACGATTTCAGTAATACAAGGTGATTTGTTGATACAATTAGTTAATCCGAGTTTCTCATACTTCCCTTGTAAAAATTGAGAAAGGAGGAGGGACTAATTTAATTTTAAATATACTAAAATATAAAGGGGGGAGAGAGAGAGTCACTTAGTATAGTAAAACATAACGATGTATAACCATGGAAGAGGTCTATATTATCCAAAAAGATTGTATAAACATTTATAAATAGTAGTAGTGGTAAAAAAATATGAAATCCTAATCCTAATCTGGTTGAACCTCCTAGCATTTACAAAACGATTCTTGCAGCATTACGGCAAAGAAAAAGGGCTCATCCGCATTTCGATTATGTACTAGTCAATCACCGGCAACGCATTTGCTCCTAGAACCCTAGGGGACTTCCGGCTTTTTTCTCGTTTCTGCAATGCAAAAACACAAAATTGAAGCCACAAGAGATGAGTCCATTGAGATACTTTTTGATTAAATTCATTACCTTCTATGGAGCCACAAGTGATGAGTCGATTGAGAAAACATCGAAGCTTGGTTAGAACAAGCCTTTCTTGTTCAACGTATAACTGGTCGGGACCAAGTGCAGATGCTGATTCTGAGTTGCTCCTTGTATCAGATTCTGCGACTGTAGATGGAGCATTATCTGCCATAAATGCTGCATCTCGTTCGTCACACATTAATGCAAGTGTTCCTGGAGACAATGGTCTCCCATTTTGAATATCATAGCCATCACTTTCACGCAGCGACGCTCTATCCCTATTTCCTCTGTTTTCTGGGAACTCCACAGTATTCTGTTGGTTTTGATGATGATTACTGTCTTCATAGTGCCCACACGAAGTTTCAGCCCAATTCACATCAATGCCACCATCGATCATTTTTCGTTCTTCTGGGGAGGTAAATACAAAGTGACAGTCAACTTTAAGTTTGATACATATACAGTAATACAAGAATATGGTTCTTAGAGGTCAGCTAATCCATCAAAGATTGGAAACAGTAACACAAGAATATGGGTCTTAGTGCCCTCTGGAATAAAAAATTAGGTTGCAGATATTCTAGTCTCCATATCCAAAATGATCAGCGATTGGAAACTGTACATTCATAAACTCTGAGGCGGTATAACATACCTGCAAGAGTCTTGGCTGCTTCTGTTGAAATTTCAACCAAATGTTTGCAGAAGTCATTGACATGTTGTAATTGGAGGATGCCACTTAAAGGAGACCTTCAACCATGGGAAGTAATTAAAATTTTTAGGCCAAGGCACATGGTTACTCACAACAAGTTCATACACAACCACAAGGATCAAGATTTACCTGTACGAGGATTTAGAAAGTCCTAATTTAGTAGGGTCTGGTTTAGACGGCTGAACAAATGATGGCAAATATGACGTTCCAGGTGTAAAGCTAGGTTCCTGACTACAAGGAAGATTTCATCAGATATGAACCAATCAGTTTATACAGGAAAATGAAATTAATGAGATGACCTTAAATTGTTCGTTCAGTATACATCAAAATGATGAGACATGTTTGAGACCTCCAATTTCTATATACCTCCATAATTAACACATGCTTGACTCATGGCATAGGAAAGTTGAAATTGCTAGTACATGAACTAAAAGACCAAAAGTTCTAAAGCTCATCACTTCAGAAAAGTAGGAATTCATAAGGTATACTGTGAACAGGAGTCTTCATAAAAGCTAAGTGCAACAAATTTGAGAGAGGAAACAGCAGAACCAGAGAGCTAAAGGAAGTAGAGGGGGTAAGAAACTAGAAACGGCAGAAAATGCAAATAGTATTCAACAAGAACCTGGTGAGATTCTGGAAGCCATTTAGTAATTTTTGCCCTAGATGTCTCATCAAATGCAATTTTCTTCTTGCTTGGAGGTCCAATAGCTCCATTTATAGCTGCGCTGGCTTGCTGGATAAATGCCATTGAATCTGCTGAATGGTGATATAGACGAGCTTTCCTCTCTTCACATCCTTCAAAGTTTCTGCAGTCTACGCATTTACATTTGTCGGAACAAGGAATATTTGCCTGGAAGCACTCGCAATACTTCTTGAGACAACCAGTTCTTTTACAATTGCATCCCCTACTCTGCTCTGCCTAAAATTCAATCAATCATATGAAATCATTCCTCTACAAATAATACAAATTTCAAGTCAACTGAAGATACAAACATGAATGACAATGGACATTTTCCGCATTTTTTAATGATCGGGGAGATTGTATACAGAGATAAATATAAGAAAGAATAGGCAAAATAACAGCAATGCATTCATCAAGATAATAAATCCCTTTAAGCAGAAGGTTAATGACAACTTGTGAACTATTCTTTAATTTAAAAGAATTCAACACAAAATCATAGAATCATTTGCATACCCCATAAAAGGCATCGGGTTTTCTCTCCAAAACTGCACCAATTGCTTCCTTCCGCTCAGCCTCTTTCTCTTTTGTATTGTAACAATTGACGCAGTTACATCCATCACAGTATACTCCATTGGCAAAGCATTCACAATACCTATTTCTCATTCAAGCAATCCCAAAGATCAAAACTGGTCCGACTACATACTAACAACTTTTTATACATTCACAGCCAAGCTAAATTCAAAGAAGCTATTCCATTTTATACACATACTTACAGCTTCAAGCATCTTGAATTCTTACACCTGCATTGCTTCTGCTTCTTCGGAGTGCCACCATTCTGTTCCGGATTATGTTCTCGTGATGCCGGGGACTCCATTTTCCTAAAACGGATAACAAGATTTATCGAAAGTACTAATATCTATGCATTAACAAGGAAGCGAATTGCTAAATTTCAAGCAACGGTTATCGCATTGTAAATAGGATACAAGAAAAAGGCTAATTCAATTGACAAGCACAAATGATCCAAAATCAACAAACATAAAAATCGAAGCCTTACAGCAATTGCTGCAATGCACGCTTAGGCACATGCACCGCCTCCCCCACTGGAGGCGATTGTGGTTGCTCCGCCATTCGATTCAATTCTCGGTGCGGCGACTTTGGAGGCATCACCATCTTTCGCGGCGGAAATTTCGTTCGCGCCAACTGGCGCGCCGCCGACTGGTGCCCTAAAATTGCACGCGCGTGCTTCGAATTCGCCTCCTCCAGCCACTTCGGCTGCGAATTCCCCTTGGCATTATCAGCATTCGCCGCCGCAGCCGTGAAATTAACCGCGAAATCAAGCTGCCTCATCAGCGCCGCCGCTTCTCCCGCTCCTTCTCTCTGCTCCATGCTTGATTCAGGAAAAATCAATTACAGTCTTTAGACATCAAGCATTATTGTACCGATTTAACGCTCGTCTTCAGCAACAAAAACAAGACACAAATTCAAATCTTTCTCTCTCTAAAAACACTAATCACCTCCTCGTATCGTGAGATTTAGCTCTCAGAGACGATTGCAGGATGGAATCTCGAGCGCTTTTCTACGAAAATTGAATCTTCTTGATTTTCCGCAAAAGGCAGCTAATAAATAGGCTTGAATCTTTGAGGGAGAACGAGGTTTGGGGAATTTTTTAGAGAGAGAAAGTAGTGGAGTTTCACTGAGCTGTGGGTTTGGATTCAATTCAAATCTTTGAAATTTCAATTTTTGAGAATGTACGGTCAAGATGAAGGTAGGGTTTGGATTGACGGCTGCGATTCGCACCCCTTTTCACCTGTGACTTTCCATCCAATTCTTTGGCGGTGTCAAATTTAAACTTTAAAAATATAGAGCCAATTATCAATATTCATTCCATATTTTCAAAATGAACTAAAAATCAAGAAATTTAGATATATTTTCAATTTTTCTATAATGAAAAATTCTGTTCGCATCCGTATAACATATTCGGCGTATTTTCTTAACCGATATCGTTTTCCTTATGAATTGAGAACATTGTTTATTTTATAATGGGTGCTGTTCGGATATGATTTTTTCGGCTTTCATATCATATATACTTTCGCTAAAAACTTCATTGTGAAGTAATCGAGAATAAATCTACATTTTATGATTTTGTTGCTAGTAGAGATTTTTTTACTTCATTACGGTTATGGATCATAGATTATTTGATAAAAATAACGAAATATTAATAGACAGCTACTCGACTGAAATTGGAGGGAAAGGAGAGAATGGAACCGGAGAGGCGTTTTTTTAAAGCTCAGTCAAATATGGCAAAGGAAAAGGAATTAGAATGACATCGAGACCTGAATTTTGGCGCTAAAGGAGGTATAATATGGTGCGGATGCAAAAAGATGCACCTTGACACGTGGCTTCATGTCATTGGTGAGATTGTCCAGATAGATTGCATGAGACGAAAACTATTAAGTTTGTACACGAACTTTAACAGATAGTGGGCCTGTTGGGCCCACTGTTGTCTTTTTATTGCAGGATTTTAAAATTTGAAATTCGAGGCTCATTTTCAATAATTAAATGAGTACTATGACTGCCAACGTCGCAAATCCCTAAAATTAAAATATTGTACAATGATAAAAATTATTTTTCATAATTTATGTACTCCACTACAATTAATGAAATTGGTAACACTTAATAATAATAATTAGAATTTTCCATAAATTAATTATATATTTATTTCTTTGTTATATTTTTCACATTAATTTTTCTTATTTTTATCCCAATTGTTTTCAATTATTTATAATTTATCACACAAAATTCTCCATTCCTCCATTTCTAATATAATAAAATGTGACCCTTTATTCTCTCACAGTATATAAATTTGATTAGGTTTACTTTATTTGATAGTTATAATTTGATTTTGGTTGTCAAGTGCTCTGTCCAAGATATATATAACTATACGTGCAATAGAAGAGTTTGAAACAAAATTAGTAAGTGTTAACCTAACACTATAATGTAAAATGTATATATTCTGTTTATGGAGTACTATGTTCAGGTTTAAAATGTGAAAAAATATATTAATTCAGTGTACATGATTATTATGATTCTGAACACCTATTGGTCCGATTAATCTCACTTAAGTGTGAATATGTAATTTCATTTATAATGTAGTGATATACTTTATCTCATATTGTGTAAAATATGTTACATCTTGACCCTTGTATATAAACAAAAAGGATTAAGAGATAAATTTCACATCAAATTAAAGTACTAGGGAAAATAAAAGGCGTTTGTGTGACGACAATCAATTACTATATGAATATGGGTCTATTCAATATGTAGCATCACATAAAGTGCAATGTGATATTGTGGTTAACTTTTTATTATTAAAATATTTATGGTTCACTGTTTTATCCACATAATTATTCACAATACAACACATGCGTCACTAGGAATTAGTGGAAATGTTAATGGGAGAGGTTGAAATTAGTTCATTTCTTATTATTAGCCTGTTGTAAATTATTGTGAACTAAAAAAATGAAATTTAAGTAGGTTCAAATGTTGGAGGTATCATTTTTTTCAAGTGTAGTAAATTTTAAACGATTTCAATAATTTTATATATTTAGTGCAGTGAAATTAACAAGGTGCTTAGAAAGTGACTGACGATGACGAACACACTTTTGAGTAAGAATGGGAAGAAGGGACTCATTATTTGTTTATTTTATCTATGATTAATTTGTTATAATTGCTTGATATTATGTTCATCCTTACTATATTGATGTTGTTGAATAATATTGTTAGTTAGAAGAATAAAAAGGTCTAAAATTGCATAAAAAATTGAAGAACAAAGAATTTTAAGACAAAAGATAGGTACCGAGAGAAAAAAAAAGAAGAAAATATTAAGAAGTAATGGAGTAGAAAATAAAAAAAAGTGACGATTCTATGTTTTTTTATAGGGAGTTGATTAATTAAAAACGACTGTATATATACCATCCTAGCTTGTGAAAACAAAATCAGTTATCAATATCATAGTGTCGAAGTAGGTAATAAAATATTGGGTTAACATTTATACTCATTCTTAAATTGTTTGTTTTGGCTATTTAATTTCGATGTTCATTAGTTAACTACATATTAATATGGAAGTAGTGAACATGTGCCTGTGTATCACTTTGAAGGGGTACGATAATTGTTTAGAAATATATAAAGATTTGGTGTCTAAATTCTCCTGTATTAAATCGTACTGCCATTTTTAAAAAGAAAAATGCACTACACCCTCATTAATTAACATATTTTTGTTGTATATTATATTGTTTGAATAATACAAAGATGTAGTAGTAGTTTCTTCTTACGAAGACAGAACTAAATTAAATTATATAGGGCTTTTAATGTATTAATACGAACTATGCGTGGATGTGACATTTAAAACATTATGTATCTATATATTAAGTGTAATGATAATTACCATTATGAAATACTAGTAACTTGTATTTTTATAGATTAATAATAGGAGTATAAGATAAACAAAAAATATTACTGTACATATTTTTACCTAATAGTACTAGATAATTACGTATTAATTACAGTACTAAATTATGTTTGATGTGACTTCAAATATTTAGCTATTTAAGAAAATGTTGTAAGTGCATCCATGTCTTCTTCTTAGTGCAGTTTGAATTGACATATTGTACCAATTATTTTCAATTATTCGATATCAAATAATTAGAAACTATAGTTGACAGAGGAATCATACATCTATACTAGTATTTGATTTTATATGTAAATAAAGCATAATCACTGTAGGTATCCACTCAAAAGTTGGAATATTATAATTATGCAATATTCATGATGATGATGCCAATATATCTCAATTAATTGTATTTGACTATCAATTTTATTTTTACAATATGTAATCAAATATGAAGTATATAAAGATATGTAATCATGTTATATTGATTTTTACAATTATAGAGTATATCCATCGGTTTCAAGTAGTACCTGTAATCTGGACCACCTGCTTAATTATGCGTCCTCTAAGTTATTTTTATTAAATTCTAAATAAAATACCATACCCAAATATGGTTACCTAATTAACACTATCCAACATTCAACAATATTTCAGTGAGGATTAATTCTCAGGGTTGAGTGATATATAAATTAAGTGATCACTCTACTTTTCCCATTTCAAAATTTAGACAGAAAAATATTATTTCATGAATCATGATACGTTAATAGTAAAAGATAATAATTGTCACATCGACAGAAACATGATCTTTGTTTTTGTACATTATGTAGTCTCAAAAGTGTTAAAAATATAGTACCTCCATGATCTTTGTTTTCGTGTTTTGGTTCAGATAATTCGAAAATTTGTTCGTTATAGGTAGGGTTTTTCTTGACATTTGCATCGTGATTGCGACATTTCATGACTACCCAGTTAGTTTCATTTTTATTACAAAATTTCTCTTTAAATAAATTTACATGTAAGCGATGTAATTAACAAAATGAATATATATTAATTAACCCGCCAAAGTATACGCGATAACGTATAAATGACAAATGACAGAGAATCAAACCCTCATGTACCCTCGTAAATTTTCACGAGCCATAAAATTAATCAATTTTCAAATACAATATTCGTTTTTGAGAGAGAAATTACGACTTGGAACTGTCAATTCGACTTTTATAATATCTTTATCTATTATTGTATTGTTTCAATCATGAAATTTACGGTACTGAAACCCATCCTTCTGTACATATGGTACTGAAAAAGAAGTATCCTACCTTAGATGATTAGAGTCAATGTGTACCCTTATAATATACTTAGTAAATTATAAAAAATCGATTTTCTTACTTCTCACGTTTTGAATTTCAAATGCGTATTAAATGTAAATTTCGAGACTTAAATTTGGGCAGTGCTCCCGCGTGCGCATGCGCATGGTGCACGCACGGTGAACTCAAAAAAGGCGAGGGAGGAGTCGGTGGAGGATGATACGGTGGGATCTGGGTGGAGTAGGGGGAAGGCAACGGAGAAGAAGAAGGATGGGGAGGAGAAGAAGAAGGGAGGCGGCCATTAACATTGCGTGCTCATTTGTGCATTGGGCCAAATACCCTAATATATCTATATCAGTCTCGACGGCCCAAAACACAATTGGTATCTTACATTTTATAATAAAACATTAAACGCCGCTACAAAATATGCATTTAATGACTACATTAACAATATAGCGTGCATTGGGCTAAATTTCCTAAAATATCTATATTAGTCTCGACGGCCCAAAATATTATTGGTATCTTGAAATGCTTAATAAATCGTTAAACGCTACCATGAATTACACATTTAATGACCACATAAATAATAGTATATGTATTGGGCTAAATACCGTAAAATATTTTTATGAATCTCGACGGCCCAAAATACTATTGATGCCCTACCATTCATAATACAACATTTATCGCCGCCAACAAAATTATGCATTTAATAACAAGTACATATATTTTCACATTCATTTTACTTTATGACTTTATTTTTCGAGGTTTGGACTCAAAGAAGATGTAAGGAGGCCGTCATTAACAATGAGTGCAATTTTTGTGCATTGGGCCAAATACCCCAAAATATCTATATTAGTCTCGCCAGCCCAATACACTATTAGTATCTTGCAGTTCATAAGAAAACGTTAAACGCCAAACGAATTATGAATTTAATGACCACATAAATAATTGTATGTGTATTGGGCTAAATACCGTAAAATATTTTTATGAATCTTGACGGCCCAAAATACTATTGATGCCCTACCGTTCATAATACAACATTTATCGCCGCCACAAAATTATGCATTTAATAACAAGTACATATAATTTCACGTCCATGTTACTTTATAACTATTTTTCAATGTTTGGATGCAAAGAAGATGCAAGGAGGCAACCATTAACATTGCGTGCAATTTTGTGCATTGGGCCAAATACCCTAAAATATCTATATCAGTCTCGAGAGCCCAAAATTATATTGGTATCTTACAGTTTATAATAAAACGTTAAACACCGCCACAAAATATGCATTCAATGACTACATAAATAATAGTGTGTACATTGGGCTAAATACCCTAAAATATCTATATCAGTCTCAACGGTCAGTTCATAATAAAACGCTAAACGCCGCTACGAATTATGCATTTAATGACCACATAAATAATAATATGCGTATTGGGCTAAATACCGTAACACATTTTTCTAAATCTCGACGGCCCATTACTATCGATGCCCTACCGTTCATATTACAACATTTATCGCCGCCACAAAATTATGCATTTATTAACAATTACATATAATTTCACATTCATTTTACTTTATAACTATATTTTTCGATGTTTGGACGCAGGGAAGATGTAAGGAGGCCGCCATTAACAATGCGTGCATTTTTGTGCATTGGGCCAAATACCGCAAAATATCTATATTAGTCTTGACAGCCCAATACACTATTGGTATCTTGCAGTTCATAAGAAAACGTTAAACGCCAAACGAATTATGAATTTAAATGACCACATAAATAATTGTATGTGTATTGGGCTAAATACCGTAAAATATTTATGAATCTTGACGGCCCAAAATACTATTGATGCCCTACCGTTCATAATACAACATTTATCGCCGCCACAAAATTATGCATTTAATAACAAGTATTCCATATAGTTTCACATCCATTTTACTTTATAACTATATTTTTCAATGTTTGGATGCAAAGAAGATGCAAGGAGGTAGCCATTAACATTGCGTGCAATTTTGTGCATTGGGCCAAATATACCCTAAAATATCTATATCAGTCTCAACGGTCAGTTCATAATAGACGCTAAACGCCGCTACGAATTATGCATTTAATGACCGCATAAATAATAATATGCGTATTGGGCTAAACACCGTAACACATTTTTCTAAATCTCGACGGCCCATTACTATCGATGTCCTACCGTTCATATTACAACATTTATCGCCGCCACAAAATTATGCATTTATTAACAAGTGCTGTACATATAATTTCACATTCATTATTTTTTAGGCCTATATGTTTTACGATGTTTGAACAGAATCTATCTTATTAATGTAAATTTACTAATTGCAAAATACAGATTGAAAAAAAAGAAATTGAAACCCTAGCCCATCTTATCCCTACCTACCTCAATTTTATAATGAGTATGATTATTTAATGCTCTTTTCCTCCTTTTTCCATTTCGTATTTTGATACCTTCCTTCTTTATTTTCTCGAAGACTTTAGGGTTCTCTTTTTCTCTAGCAGCCCAAAAACCCACCCCACTCTCACTCTCTCGCGGTGACATCCACGCACCAATGAGACGCGAGTTAAGTGCCAGGACCATATTTTTCACCAGACAGCGACCGTTTAACGAACCTCGCCGTTCAGCGCGTGCGGGTCACGGTTGGACTCTCGTTTGACTAGGGTTTCGGGCATCGTTGGTTGGGATAAAAATTGCTCTGAAATGCTGCGCTGGCGCTCTCTGATTGGCTGGATCCTTCTCTCTCTCTCTCAATATGCAAACACATGGGTTTGTATATTGTAAGTATACACGCCAAAAATCTGTACGTATAGGGCGACAGTAAACTCAAAATCAAAGAAATTGAAATATCAACTCAACTCCATCTCTCTCTCTCTCTCTCTCTCTCTATCTATAAATCTCTTCATTTTCATGTTTCTCTCTCTAAAACAATTTTTTTCCCCTCTCTTTCGCTATCGGATTTTACGCTAGGGCACGCGGTGGATTCCGGCGAGAATTCGCCGGCGCAGCCGTGGAATCGGCGGAGATTGAGATGAATGGCGATTGTTTCGGAGTGATTTGTGGAGAAATGATATCTAAGCTGTCGATGAGTGGAGATTTTTGATCCGATTTCGCGATCCGAGAAAAAAGGTTCCTACTTTTTCTTCTCTTCTTCTTACAGTACTATTTACGTTTTTATTTATATTTAATTTTGCTTTTTTTTTTCAAATTCACTAGGTTTTAGCTGACTTTGAGCTGAGTTTTACCTGATATGTCGTGCATCTTTTTTTATCCGAAGTGGATTTCAAAATTTACCTCTGTATCTAATTTTTAGCTGTCCTTTTTCGGTGTGATTTTGTTTTCACGTTCTCATCATTTTATGCCACTTTTTATTGCTTATTCTTTACTGTTTTTTTTCCATGTATAGCTGGTGAAGTTGGTATATTAAAATAGCGTTACGACTTCATAAAACCCTAATTTGAGCTAATGAAATCAGCACATAAAATCACGATTTATGGTTTGGCGATTGCGTGAGCTGTGTGGGGGGTTTGATTTGATTTTTGGTGGTAGTTGAATTTTCCGATCTGATTTAAAGTTTTGAATTGAGATTCTTCAACGGGAAAACCCTAAAATTGAAATTGGGCTATTGTGCTTTTAATCGCTCATTTTGCTTTTTGTTTAGTTCATTTATCTATTAGAATATTATATCTCATGCTGACATATGTAAGATTTGCTGTATCCAGCTTTGTCTTTGCTGGGATTCTTAATTAGGGTTTTCAACTGTTGTTTAGGACAAGGCTTGTGATAAAATTATAGTATTATATCTTGCAATTGATGAATGCTTCTTTCACTATTAGGTTACATACATAATACATTTCATACCATGATTTTATGCCCCAACATTTGCAATTGTGTACTAATAGCTTCATTTCAGTGACCGGTTCTTGGGTTTTATGTTACTGAATTGGATATTGTTGTTATGGGAGATAGTGATTTTGTGGATTCTACATCGAGGTTAGGATTGTTCGTTCGGATCAACTCAATAGCTATTGACATTAGTAGTGGCATGGAAGCAAGCGAGCCACCTAAACACGAGCATTTTACTATACGGTGAGTAATTTGACATCTTTTATACTGCAAAGTGTATATATGTGCAATATTGAGTGCTTCCTTGTAACAATGTGAATGTGCTGTATTTTAATTTCTCAAATGTTGGTGCAGTGGTTTTGTTGCTGATATGAGGAAAAAGGATTTGAAGACATGTTATCCATTTGCACTTCAAGGCGATGATGTTGATCCGGTTAAATATCAGCTGCCTCCTCTATCTGTTCCTGAATTTCGATGGTGGCAGTGTTCGAGCTGCGTCCCAAATGCTGAAACGAAGACAACTACAAAAGAAATGGTACTGGCGACCACACACAGTAGAGATAACACAGGTAAATGCTGAAATTAAAGATTACTCCTACATAGTTGTGACAAAAGTAGGTAATTAAATTGATTTATGTGCAAAATTTATGAATTGCGCGTCTATAAATACAGTTAGCAAGAACTTTTTATCGTATATTTTGTTATATCCTTACAATAATTTGAGGTAATAAACTTTGGTTATAGATGCAGAAGGGGAAGACAGTGATCAAAGCAAAATTAACAAGACACTTAGTTTATGCAGCGGCGATTTCACATGTAAGTTTTGTTACATAAGTCATGTATTGTTTAAAGAGTCATGTGTGTAGTTCCAAGCTGTATTCATTCTTGATTATGATTTCAGTTAAAATTAAATCATATGCTAGTTGTCATAGAGCACAACGCGGTTTTTCCCCATATGTAACATCAAGAATATCTCCTCAGGTAGCAAAGGTAAAGCAGATATCAGGGATATAGAAGCTAGAAATTCATTGCATATGCCTGAAGTAAATCTGCAGCAGGTTCTCAAGACGCTTAATAACACTCCAGGTATACGGAAAATGTGAAAGAATTTCTCACTGATTATTTCCTAGTAATGATAAGGATAACTATAGATATAGCATGTTTCGCTGACCAACCTTTGTGCGCAGTTGACGAGCCAGTTACTGTATCATATGGAAGGGATGGTCCTTTGAGTGCATCGGCAAACAGGAGAAAGCCGAAGCTACGTTCTTTGGCTGATATATTGGTGGAAGAAAGGCCCCAAACTAGCAGTATTCGAAGGACAAGATCTGCCTCATCAAGTGGAATGAAGGTAGCATCAACTGAGATGGAATCAGTTTTAGTTCCTCAGCATCAGGTAGACGTCCCTGCCGGTCTTGCAGAAGCTGAGAGGAAAAGGAAGATCTCGCTGAGAGAAGACACAGAGCCTCTGCTGTCAGTTTTTCCAAGGGCTTTTGCTAAGAGAACTAAGGGCCTTGTGCTTGACCCCAAAAAGGTTAAAGCTATAGATGCCAACAAAAAGATGAGACACACCCGTAGAGACAATGAAATAGCCCAAATGGGTGAGCCTCTCCTTCCAAATAACATGTCCTCTGCAAGCTTACAGGAACAAACACAGAAAATTGGAGCTGTGGATGATCCTTTATTGCATCCTAGAAGAAGCATCTTCGGAAATTTCAATGGCGGAGGAACCATGGAGTTGGGCCTTTCACTCAATAGTTTTAAGGATCCTGTAGGTGATCACAATGACCAAAGTTCTTCCAGGAAGCGTAGGTACATTCCCGATCTCAATGTGGAAATACCCGAGATGGCTGATATGGAGGAAGAGCAGCAATTTACTACTCTTCCCAAGGAGAGGAGTTTTCCTCTGCAAAAAACTGTGGTACGACAAAATTAACTTCTCATATTCATTATCTTGATATTTCATGTCTCTATCAATCAATCAATGGTATTAGTTCAAAAATTGTTTTCTTTAGGTGTGACTAATTGAATCTCTCTGCTGTTCATTCTCTAGAATGCCTCTGCCTCTGCCTCTGCCTTCCGCAGTTACAAGACTGGCAAACGAATAACTTATCCGGGAAACAAAGATAACAATGCAGAACTTGGAGCATCAGATGACATACCGATGGAAATAGTTGAGATGTTGGCCAAAAACCTGCATGAAAGACAACGTGGAAATCTGAGGAGACGTGATACAACGGAAATATATCCTCCTGCAGCCGCATTTCCTCTTCCCAGCAGCATAAGTGTTTCAAACGGAAACATGGGAGTCCAACCAAATAAATATCAGATGGATATGAGAAAACTTAGGCAATCAGAGCGTCCCTCTATAACGGCAGGTGCAAAGTCCACTACATGGGAAGAAATGCTAGATTCCCGCACCCAGAGGCGCCCCATTCTCCCGAGCCCAGTCTCATTCTTAGACAAATTGAGAAGCGCCGATGCCAAGGGAAAGAAAGTTGTAACTGATGTGGCTGAGCTCAGAGAGGAGGGGAGAGGTATAGGATCATCAGATCCTTACCAAAGCGAAAAGATTCCCGCAATGAAGCTGTTATCCTTGATGGAGCAGAGAGTTAACAAACCTGATCCTTCATACAAAGTAGGTAAGCCCTTGTCTCCCTGCAAGCACCACCCGCGTCTAAATGGAAAGGAGAACCTCATGAGCTTCCTCCACTTTCCTGAAAACGGCAGCAGCTCTTCGTTGAGAGGTATGTAAGATAAGACCATTCACTACTGAAACTCTTCTTTTTATTTGTTTTCATAACATAATTGTTTTCTTCAGTAACTCAAGATGAGGCAAGGAGCTCGAAAGGTAATGAAGAAGCATTAGGTGAGTGCATTCTCAACAGGAATCCTGCAGACTTCAGCATTCCTCAAGTAGGAAACGAATTCACCATAACCGCAAATGATTTGGAGCGGGGAACGAAGACGAATGGTTTGAAGGGAAAATCGCGGCTAGGCAATGTCGAAGGCAGGAAGAGAGGAAGAAAGCCTCGCAGGAAGAGAGTGTGATCAAATGAGAAACTCATTTTGATGAATAAGAATCAGTATCTACTACCTTATGATTTGGGAAGCTAGTGATTCAAATTATGATACTACATGGCAATTGCTATAATTAGTTTCTATTTAAAAGGATATTTTAGTAATTTAAACATTGATTCGGTATACTGTTAGTTTGCCAATTTTTTGGCTCGAGCATTTTATGCCAAATAAAAGAAGTTTATTTTATTTTTATAGTATTATTTTTAGGCAAGGTTTACTTTAGTGTTCCATTATCTTGATTAATCCTGGACTTTTTTTTTTGTTATATATATATTTGTAAACAATGAGTCCATGACTTTGAATCTAATGCTCCATATGTAATTAGCTCGTGTAATTCAACTATAAAGTCAATTATTCATGTGTGCATCTATACGTCGGATATAAAATGTAATCAATTATACTAGCCTTGATAAAATATGACCAAATATTTGATAATTTGAAACAGACACATGTTATATTTTTTTTTTTATCGTGGCGAATGTTTGTAAGATCTTATTTCATTACATACCATAATAATATACTATTGTCAATCAATCTTTTTATCTTTTTGGTTAAAAGTGAAGTTTTATTTCACTTTTGTGAATACTTGCTTTTATAAATATGCACGTTAGTAACTAAAAAATATTCATAACATAATTTTGGGAAATAATGGATTTTATTTTAATACGATATAACGCTATAGTACCACTTCTTTTCATTTACATCTATTTGACATAGAGAATTAAACAAATTTTCTCTTTCTTTCTTCTTCCATAACACGCCCGCCCCCCCAAAGCTAGAAATTAGGGCTTCGATTTTTGGGCCTTTTTATATATAAATGAAAAAACCCTAAAGGATCCATTCCCCACCCAAATACATTAGGAAAAAATATTTTAGAAAATATATGAATTGAAATCAACACTACAAGTCTAAACGATACGTGAAATAAAAGATATAAACAAAAAAGAGCATACATTAATATAACGTAATCTATGTTTGTGGAAATTTCATCTTGAAAAGAGAATATGTCAGCAATTGATGTAGTAGTAATTAATCAGTCATAATCAAACTGATTAATTGATAGTAGTAATTAAAAGATGCACGCAATAAACATTAATGGAGTAATAAAATACTCCAATAATTAACACATCTTGATTAAATTTGTTAATAAATCTTTAAAAAGTTGTTAATTAAACCAGTTCATGCTAAAAATAAATAAATAAATAAAAGTTTCACAACCTTTTGAACAAAATTCAACACTTTTAAGGAAAAAAGAAAGAGGCATATCTGATTTGATTAACGCAATATTAATTTCCCTTAACTGAAAATTTTTGCCTGAAAACCACCAAATGTAACCAACATATGCAAATACACCCTTTTTCCCTTTTTAATTTTTTTTTCTGCATTGAATGAACATAAATTTTCAGTGATCGTTGTTGCAGATCTGATGTAAATAATTAGTACTAATAATTCCAGACAAAAAAGAAAGAAAAAGAATTAGTAAATAATAGTTTGAATTTATGTTAAATCTTTCACTTTCTATTGATTTAGTTAGTTTGGCTTTCAAAATAAAAAAACACACTACACAATCATTCGTCTCTTTCTTCTACTCCTTTTCACATGTCCAGATAAATCTTGTCCGGATTCACGGATTCACTGACTACTCATCTCAAAGGAGGCAATTTCTTTTGCAATTTCTCAATATATAGTAAATTGAGCTGATTTTTTTAGTTTTTGTTGCCACTGCGCTTTGAGATTGGTGCGAAAATTGGAGGCTTAATTCATTTGGGAAGAAAACAAGGTAACTGCTTATTGCAAAAGCCTTGCTTTTTTTCATTATCTAAGCTTGGAATCTAGTTTTGTGTAGGATTGAGATGAATTTTTGCTGGGGTTATAGCTGTTGATATTCGTTTTTGTTTTTTTAATAATAAGTTATGCGGTGATTTGAATCTGTTAAGGCGTTTAACAGGATTTGTTTGAGGAGGAAATTGGGGAATTTGATGTATGTTAAGGCTTTGAAGATTGATTATGGTGCCTGAAAATGGAGTGTTTTGCAGAATGCAGCATCTTCTATAAAAAGATTATATTATAAATGGGATGAAGAAGAGATGATTATCTACTTTGATGTCAGACACTAGGAAAGTGCATTTGTTGGTATGATAAGCAGGTATTCTGTGGTTGGAGGGATCTTTGTTAGGGCGAAAATCGATAGAAACAGTGTGTGTTTGGGGGAATTGGATCTTCCTAGTAGGGATTTGTGATGGCATCAATCAGAAGAACATTGTCTCCCGTTCCTCGGCCGGGAGGTGTAGGCAATGGGGAGGCGTGTCAAGTGGCGTCGCCATTGTCTAAGTCGTCTACAAACGGTCAGAACTACCCTCCACAAGGGGGGCTGTTGTCTTCCTGGCTGGGCTCCTTGGACTATGCGTTGTACAGAGTCCAGAGCTTCGTTCTTGGCCTTTTCTCACAACGAGCTTCTAGGGATGTTGATAGGTTGAGGATGAAGGGGCAGAATTGGCGGAGGGTTTACTTGCATATCTTGATGTGCTTTGTTGTTGGTATCTTTGTTGGGCTTACACCATTTGTACCGTTGAGTATGTCCTCGAGTTCCTTGCCTAAACAAGAAGCTTTTGATTTCGAGTTGATTGGGTTGAAAAATGAGATGCCTAAAGTAGGCAAAGTTTCTCTGCAAGAGAACTCTACGTGGGGGAGAGAGAAGAAGGTCAATGTTGAAGTGAGCAATCCTCGTTCTGACCTTACCCTTTTAAATAACTCGATGGATCTGTCTCGTGATGTGGTGTTTAATATTGATAAGCTTCTGATCGTCATCACTCCAACACATGCTAAGCCGCTTCAGGCCTACTTTCTCAATCGCTTGGCACACACGTTGAGACTGATCCGACACCCTCTTCTTTGGATAGTCGTGGAGATGAATTATCAGTCCATGGAGACGGCTGAACTTTTGAGGAACTCTGGAGTCATGTACAGACATCTCATATGCCGTATCAAGAATGAAACTGGGATAACAGATAGAAGCGCACTCCTTAGGAATGTGGCACTCTCGCACATAGAGACACACCGTCTTGATGGGATTGCTTACTTTGCAGACGATGATAGGATATACTCGACTGCCCTCTTTGACCAGATGAGAAACATTAGGTATTGCATCCACCTCAAACTCATATATTGGAAATTTCATCTGCTTGAGATATATTTGCTCAGAAATTATGTGTCCTTGTGAATTTTCGATAAGGGACCAATTTAAGGTCGAACTTACTCATCTCTTCGAGCAACTTAAATGTATGTAGCTAGTAAACAGTAACCTATCCAAATTAGGATGTGATAAAGTGCAAATGGCTGTGGTGATACTCAACTTTCTTATTGATGCAGTCGGATAGGGACATGGACAACGGCCAAGCTGGTTCAAAGCAGAGACGAAATTCTCATTGAGGGTCCGATTTGTAACAGCTCTCGAGTGGTAGGGTGGCACGTTGATGACAGGAAGAAACGATCTCAGAGATTCCATGCTGAGATGTCAGGTTTTGCTTTCAATAGCACCGTGATTTGGGATCAGAAGAGATGGCACTTGCCCACAATCGAGCCAATCAGGCAGATCGAGACGGTGAAGCCAGACATACAAGTGTGTTTCCCTCTAACTGCCACCATGCATCAGATTGTATACATGATAACATGAAATCATTCATGTTGGTCCATGTTAATTTTGTCAATGCATCAAGCTAACATGTTTACTCCATTGCAGGCAAGCACGTTTATCGAGCAGCTCGTGGAGGATGAGAGCCAAATGGAGTGCTTCTCGATGGCCTCTTCGGGAATCATGGTTTGGCATCACACAACTGACACATATTCCTACCCTCATAACTGGTTTACAAGTATCTGGAGCACCATCTCTCCACTTACCGATGCTTTGCAACTTTGATTCGTGTAAGAAGATAGATCCTGCTTAGCCATTTCCTTTGTCCGTTTCCCTTCTTCTGAGCGAGTATTACTTTCCATTTGCAGTCGCATGTGTACGAACGAGCTTATGCAGCGATTTATTGTCCCGGTCATGGAGATTGGAGACGATCCAACAGATTCGTTGAAGAATTTTCCCAGATTCCTGGTTCAAGGTTGGATATTATTTCTGTACAGCTCTCTCTTGTCATCTTGATAAGATTGGTCATGGATACTTACAACATTAGGTTTGAAGATCAATTGTGGAAGAGAAAATGGAAATGCTAAGAAGAAAGTGAGGATGAAAAAAGAAATGTAGTTCTTGATAATTGTTTGATATGTAACTATGATTTAATCTATTTAAATTTTGTGTTCAATTTGTGATTTGAATATTCTTTTTTTTTTTTAATGAAAGAGTCTAATGGGAAAAAATAACATATGTTTATAACACAAAAAATTACAAATGGAAAAGGAGAGACCATATAAAATGTCGGTTTCTTAAAAAAAAGAAAAAAAATAACTTACAGAAAAATATAACAAATAAATAAATAAATCTGAATTATGTGATGAAGAATTATTCGGCCACGTCACCACATTCCAGCAACCGACTACAAGTGTCGCCGCCGCGCCAGTCGCCACCTCTATGTTATCTCCGCCACACACACTCACTCACTGCGCTCGGTGAGCTCCATCAATGGAGAATCTCTCTGCAATTTCCAGAAATCCATGCCTTAATTCGTCGCCTCTTCGTCCTAAAACCGCCACAGCACTTCCGTTTTCTCCGGCGGAGCTGCCGATCAGGAAAAATTCGCGTCGATATTCTTCGGTGAAAGCTGCGTTGAACGCCAATACAATTAATTCCCCAGCCGTTAATGAGAATGGCGATGGGGTTGTTATTGCCGAACCTATTTACGAACGCACGCCTCGCAATCGCCCCCTCCGAACCCCTCACAGCGGGTAAATTTTCTCTCTTGTGAATTCGAGAATCTAATTTCTGCGCATTTGATTATGACTCCGCTCTAAATTTGTTGAGTAACTGTTAAAAATTTTACTGTGTGATTGAAATGAACTCTTATGATTTTGTCGATGTCTGTATAAAACTGTAAGTTGCTGACTGAATTGAATGCCCAAAATATAATTGTTTTCCATCTTAATGTAATTTGTAAACAGTTATGTACTCTTGTAAGCAATGGCTGTATTAGATGGAATGAAGGAGTTATCATTTTCTTTTTCAGGTTTCACTTTGATGGAACGGCACGGAAGTTTTTTGAGGGCTGGTATTTCAAGGTTTCAATTCCAGAATACAGGCAAAGTTTTTGCTTCATGTACTCTTTAGAGAACCCAGCATTCTCTAAGAAGTTGAGCAGACTGGAGGAGGCACAGTACGGGCCGCGATCAACTGGAATTGGTGCTCAAATTTTAGGGGCTGACGACAAGTTCATCTGCCAGTTCTCTGAAGAAACAAAGAACTTTTGGGGAGGTATGTTTGTTTGTTACATGTGTGTGTGTGTGTGTGTGTATCTGTCTATATTTGCTTCACTTTCCCATCACAATGGCCTTCTGTATATTCATAGTTGTAAATATATCCCTGGGGGAGGTAGAACCTGGTTAGAAAAGTAGATCTATTATGACCATTAGTCAGCTTTGAGTTATTATCTTCTTTTCTGAAATATCTTTAGCAACTCAGTTTCTATATTATGATGGTTTATTGCACATTAAGCCGTACAGATCTTTACAATATTGTCTGAGACCTGCTACAGTTTATTTTTAGCTGTGTTACTGGTAGACCATGCTTACTTATCAAGGAACCAGTTTGTACCTGTCATTCTCCTTGGCATTTATCCGAGAGGTGGTTTTGACGTTACCAGCATGACCATTATAACTAGTCAATAAGATGATTTTCAGCATAGCATTTTGGAGCTCCTTGATCACTACATTCAATTTGAAACCGTATTCTCTTTCTAAATGAGGAGGAATTTACCTCTTTCTTAGTGGAATCTCATCCATTGCATTGTTTTGTCACTGAAAATTTAGAATTGAACATCCTTTCCCTCATTGTCTTACATGAAATTAGGCAGTGGTCGTCAAATTGATAACTTTGCTTTTGATAGACAGGGATGAGTTAATGCTTGGGAGTACTTTTGCGCCACAAAAGAATATGAAACCCCCAAAGAGAGAGATCCCTCCGCAGGTTAGCACCTCTCCTAGGAATTCTGCTGAAATGCTACTGAACGCTGTTTAGTTTATACTCCCTCCATCCCAGAAAATAGTGCACAATTTTCATTTTGGGATGTCCCACAAAACACACTTCTTCACTCCCTTCTTTGGACATATTTCATTTATACTTTCCCCTCATTAACTAACATAAAAAAATTACAAAGTGGGGCCCTTTCTCCACTCACAAAATACATTACCTAACCATTATTAAAATCCTTGTCACACCAAGGGAACTATTTTTTGGTACGCTCCAATACTGTGTACATTACAAGCAAAACCAGGAAGTGGCTGTTATTTAGAAAGAGCTTTATCTTCATGTCCATACCTTCACTACTAGTACTAAGTTAAGGACCTTTCAGTGTTTATATATGGATTGGGACATGGTAGTTTCTAACTCAGCGAAATATTTTGTTCAGGAGTTCAACAGCAGGGTTTTGGAGGGCTTCCAAGTTACCCCACTTTGGCACCAGGGTTCTATTCGTGATGATGGAAGGTAAATCTTCTTCTGAAAGTTACCTGGATTGCACAAAGCATTCTTTATTTACTTGAGCAAGTGTGGTTCTTACAATGAGCTGCACCTCAGATAGTTCATAAATTTATAGATTGTGATTCTTTGGACTAAAGTGAAACCAGTTAGAGATTGTTTAAAGCTTGTATTGACACGATTAGCTTGACAGGAATGATTTTGCAGAAATTGTAAAGACTGCACGCTGGGCCTACAGCACACGCCCTGTTTATGGATGGGGAAATGTTGGGTCAAAACAGAAGTCAACAGCAGGATGGCTTGCTGCTTTTCCTGTATTTGAACCTCACTGGCAAATATGTATGGCAGGCGGACTTTCAACAGGTATTTCTTTTATCAACTACTTTGGTTTAGAATGCCGGAGGATGTAATTCTCAATATCATTTGTTTGCACCAGCTTACCTTTGTCTATGATTTCTTGCTGCAGGTTGGATTGAGTGGGATGATAAAAGATACAAGTTTAAAAATGCTCCATCATATTCTGAAAAGAACTGGGGTGGTGGCTTCCCTAGAAAGTGGTTCTGGGTATGTGGAATATCTTCTTGCATTGATTATTCTATTCTGCTCCTGAATATGCTCTTCGTATGAAATTGGAAAACTTTCAGTATCAATGTAAATACAAATTTTGCATGTTATTTTGGGTTGAATTCTCATGCAGTGGGTAGG
This sequence comes from Salvia hispanica, assembly GCF_023119035.1. Lineage (NCBI taxonomy): Eukaryota > Viridiplantae > Streptophyta > Magnoliopsida > Lamiales > Lamiaceae > Salvia > Salvia hispanica. Next base: position 2,272,853 of record NC_062967.1, on the reverse strand, counting down.
ATCTCTTGATAGAGTTTATCAGTTGGTGACACGCATACATCTAAATATGTTTCCTACTCTTTTCTATAGGTGCAATGCAATGTCTTTAAAGGAGCGGATGGTGAAGTTGCTTTGACTGCTGGTGGTGGATTGAGACAGCTGCCGGGACTGGGTGATACTTTTGAAAATGCTGCACTGGTAATCATCCATTATGTGAATTCTTATGCCTGTTTCACACCTTGTTTAAAACATGTGAAGAATATGATCATAGTACAATGCTTTTGTGAAAGAAATTTGTAAGGAAATACCTGTTTTGGTGACATTGCTTGCTAAAATCTATGATTATAACAAAAGATGAAACACAAGCTAAATTGTTATGCAGATTGGAGTTCATTATGGCGGGGTTTTCTACGAGTTTGTACCATGGAATGGAGTGGTCAGCTGGGAAGTTGATCCATGGGGCCATTGGTTCTTCTCTGCAGAGAATGAAGCCTATGCGGTAATCACATTTCGCCTCTACTTTGATGTATCCGATGAAGCTCCAAATTCTATAATTTTACTAGGTGTGGAGCTTAAGACGAAAGAAACAGACTAAACCCAACTATGCTTCTTCTCGAATGTCCTGAGAGACCTTGCACATTGATTATGTCAAACCTTTTCTAATAAGCAGTTTATTGAGCAGGTGGAATTAGAGGTCACTACCAAAGATCCTGGTACACCATTGCGCGCTCCCACCACAGAATCTGGCTTTAGTCCAGCCTGCAAGGACACTTGTTTTGGTGATCTAACAATGCGACTGTGGGAAAAGCGTTATGATGGAACTGCAGGAAAGGTATACTCCAGCCTCCCTTCACCCCCCATTTACTTGATCATAGTGAAATTCTATTACAAATGTGCTTGCCATGAATAGATTTCACTAGAACATTCGATTCCCCTTCCGTGGTTAGGTTATTTTGGATGTTACAAGCAACATGGCAGCTGCAGAGGTCGGAGGAGGACCGTGGTTCTCGACATGGAGAGGCAAGACCAGAATGCCAGACCTTGTCACTAATGTTATTGGGCTTCCCGTTGACGTAGAGGGGCTTTTCGGTTTGGCTCCTTTCCTCAAACCCCCTGGCTTGTAAGTAGCAGCATCGATCACTTGCTTAGGCAGAGAAACATAGTTGTAAAAATACATTCATGCTGCAAATCCTTCTATATCTTATACTTTATGTGAGTATTATTCGTGAAAATCATTCTCGTTTAGTTCATGTAAGTATTGATCTTTTCGTTTCATCCATTTAGTTTGATATTAATATCTTAAAAGTCATTATTGATGTCATTAAATTTACAGGATGTGTATAATAAAAGCAGAGCTTGATCGTCCATTTTCTCTGTAACTTACAAAAAATGAATAAAAGAATAAATTGAGCTTTGATCTTTACTATGCTATTTTTAAAATTAATGGCGTCAATCATCATTTTTAAGGTATTATAATGAAACTAAATGAAAAAAACTAACTTTGACGATTAAATGAAAACAATGCTCACGAATGTCACCCTCACATATAATATACATACCATTTCTTGACATATTCTTACACAAAAATTGCTTCAATTTTTTTTTCATGAAGTGGTTAATGACTGAGTATTGGAGTAATATTTTGATTGGTTGACATTTCACTAACTTGGTATTGCCCAAATTGGGTGTTGAATAAATATTAATAGTATGATGATATCGTATATGGACTGGAAATGTCCTTGTCGCAATTTTAAATTTTCACCCAACACAAAATTATCTTTCTTTTTCACTTTGGTTCTTTTTTTATTTTTTATCAACAACTTCAAAGATTTTTTCCTGCTTTCTATGTCTCTACGATTTGTACATCTATAGGGAGTAGTAATATTTGATGGTTTTTGCAGCTTGATAAATATATTTACTTTAGCATTATCAGTAATTATCGGCATAACTACGTTGAAGTTGAAGTAATGTGCATTTTTTTTCAAATTGACCATTCTTAATTATCAAGACGTGTAGTAATGTGCATTTAACTTATCAAGAAAAGACGTGTAGTAATGTGCATTTTTTTTTCTTCATCTAGATCCAAGACTAAAGTCTGATTTGGTGATAATTTTCCAAATTGACCATTCTCAATTAATTTTGGTCAGATTTTAAATTAGTAACTCAAAATATTAGGCATTCGAATTTTTCCTATTAAATCAATGTTTAATGTGCAAATTCCATAAGCCTTCGGATTAGTTAACTATTCATGGTTAATTATTACTTCCAATTTTAAAACTTACATAACTAAATTAAAAAGTAGCAGTACTTATGATATTATACTAGTAGTTGTTTAGCTTTAGTTGTAATTTATACTTACAACAAACAAACTCGTTTCTCCATCGAGAATTATGCATATTTTTTTTTGACAAAATAAAATTTATGAAATATAAGTGCTAACAGAAAAAGGGAAAAAAGAAACAAATTAAAAACTGAAAAGAATCAAGAAAAAGAATAAAATGAAAGAATAAGTTGTGATCTGGGCCCGGAATCGGACCATAACTGCGGCCCGACCATCACCCGCAACACCCAACCTTGCTCAAGCCTCGAGTCCGTACCAAAAATCCGGTGTGGTCGTGAGTCATGGGTGCCCTTAAGGATATAAATATACTTTATCATGTTTCACCACATGTATTATGTGCTAATATGAAATCCTTGATTTGTAATATTGAAAAGTCAATTTTTTTTTACAATATGCAATATTATATAACCAAGCTATCATCAATTCATCATCCTAGGACTTGACTAAGGATATCCTTCTTTTTCGGCAATATTATTTTAATAAAGGTTTTTACTAGTCCAATACATGAAGGCATCTCATTTCAAAATTTCAACTATAGATTTTCAAATTTAACATACTATGAGTACTATTATTTAGTTAATACTTGTATATGGAGTACTTATTATCAAATTGATTTGTTTCTAAAAATCACCCCCTCTCTCACACACTCTCATACACACATTATATTTTTAGCAAATGGAGATGGTAGTTCAAAGGATTTTTGTTATAGTAATTTTGGGTTTGTTTACATTAATCCCATGTTATGCTGCAATTCCTTCAACAACACAAAGATTGATCAATAAGGTTAACAAAGATGGGCCTTATCTTGGAATTGTGATTCCAAACATGTTTGAGATGAACCCTCTTCTTCAACACTCTAATTTCCAATCCACTAATACCATTGATTTTGCAGGTATATTTTCATGTGTATGAATTTATATGTTCTAGCCCTTTCTAATTGATTTCTATTTCAATAGGTAAGAGATTCCGATTTGGAACCATACACGAGCAACAAGTTGTACTAGTCATGACTGGCCTAGCCATGGTACTCGTCTCTGTCTTTGTCTCTCGTATACATATAGACGATATTAATTATACTTCAAAGTTATACGTGGACAGATAAACGCAGGTGCCACGACACAGCTACTGTTAAGCTTGTTCAACATAAAAGGAGTGGTGCATTATGGCATAGCTGGAAATGCAAACTCATCTATGAATATAGGAGATGTCACAATTCCTCAATTTTGGGCACATACAGCCCTCTGGAATTGGCAGGTGTGTACAATATCAATTTTCATAATTTTATTTTTCTATAAATTAATGTACATATAATTTTATTAATATAGACCAAGGTTCAAATGTCGATTCTATTAATAGTAATTTTATTTTAATTTTTAGAGGTATGGAGATGGGCCAGATGATGAACTTGCCCTCGAAATCAATGGAGACTACACAAGAAAAATTGGGTACTTAAATTTTGCAAATTATTCCACAAATGTTGGTAACTGCAGCTCCGGCGACAATTTTTTAAACAATGTATGGTATCAACCGGAAGAAATTTTTCCGGTCGACGGGGTGCCGGAGCAACGGCAACATGCATTTTGGCTCCCTATAGATTCGTACTACCTCGAAATCTCCAAGAAGTTAGAGGTATCGTATTAATTTTATTTTAGTGTTATTCTTAAATTATAATCCGACCTTTCAAATATTACTAGCATTATCTACTTTGTTCATTTAAAAAAAGTACTCCATTTTTTATAATTTTTAATATGACTATATATGTGTATTTTCTTGAATTTTATTCTAATTTTTATTAAATGATCAGGGTCTAGAATTGGAGAAATGTGTGAATTCAACAACGTGTTTGTCTACAACTCCAAAAGTGGCGATTGTTTCAAAGGGTGCAAGTGCCAATATTTTCTTGGACAATGCTTCATATAGAGATTTTTTGTATGATAAATTTGGAATTAGCCTTGTGGACATGGAGAGTGCCGCCGTGGCATTGGTGTGCCGACAGCAGAGGGTTCCTTATGTCGTTTTCCGGGCACTTTCCGACCTCGCCGGGGGTGGCTCAGCCGAGTCGAACGAGGCTGCCGCCTTCGCATCGCTGGCGGCGAACAACTCGGTTGTGGTGGTGGTGGAGTTCGTTAGGATATTGGCTAGCATGGAGTGGGAATGGCAAAGTCTAAATATGTGATCACTATTTTCTTGTCACGTTATTTAGGTCCATATAATGTCATAGTGACAAAATTTGATATTTCAACATTTGTTACATATTTGGGCCACATTCTCTAAGCCCAAATTAAAAAGTTAAATTTGGCCCAACTATTTTTTTCGGTCGCCTTCCGCGGCCCATTATTATTGTACTTAGAATCTAAAGTTTGTAATTTATTACTACCTCCGTCCCCCAAAATTTCCTTTACTTAACTCACCTAACACAATTTTTCTTAATCTCCGTGCCGAAAAGAAACACCTCCATTATTATAGAACAAAGAGGTACTACTTATAATTTTATTTTTTAGCAAGTACTAGATAATTTGGCGATAATTTTAAGTGATTAAAATAAGAAGTAGGAGTGCCTCATATGACTCTGTCATTGTCTTTATTAATTGTATATGGGTTGGCTATAAGTCAATAGATTTAATGTAACATAATATGGTATAAGCCTTGACATTTTAATTATTTGTAGTTTTTATTCTTATCTAAATGTACACCTTACGTCGTTATTCTATCAAAACCCACCATACATTACTAAGTGTGAAGAATAAAAAAAACAAAAAAAAAAAAGCATTGACTCACTATTATGTGAAATGATTCATCGACCACATTTAGTTCTTTGATTCGAAAGGGAAAATAAGAAACAGTGAAAACTGAAGTAGAAGACAAAAGTGGTGACTCAGTTATCTTAAACAATAATTCAAGATGAGTTGGATTTCACTCACCATGCATATAAAAAACCACCATCAAAATCAGCTGAAATTTTTGATGCTACATTTTAGAGCACGTCCGTCCGTTCGTGCCGCTGAGCAGGCGTCGTCTGTCCGCCGCTGCAGCTCGTCCGTCCGTGCCAGCGGCACGGCGCTGCTCTTAGCTAAGAGTACGTCCGTACCGCTGAGCAGCCCTACGTGGCGTATTCTTATTGGCCAACGGCTATGCCGTTGGCAAATTCGATTTTTTATTTTTATTTTTTTTAAAATTCAAAATTTATTTAAAAAAATATTTTTAAATAAAAAAAATATTTTTCCACTTTCCAAAAAATTATTTCTGTTTTCTACCCACTTTGAATTTATTTTTCAATTTATTTTTCTCCAAAATTCACATTTTCATCTATAAATGCCCCACTTCAACACAAAAAAATTCCCATAACACTTTAATTATAGGAATTTTTAATTTGTAGGATTTTAATTATGTATTTTTTTTATTTTCTAGGATTTTAATTATGTAATTTTTATTTTTTATGATTTTAATTATGTAATTTTTATTTTTTAATATATTTTTTATGATGTAGAAATGTTTTTAGTAATTGAAATATTTAAATTGAATAATAGAATAGTGAGACCCTTGAACTTGTCCTTAGCTAAGAGCACGGATGTGGGTGTTGTACTTTTAGCTAAAGACAAGGAGTAAAAGTGGGTCCGGGTCTACCTCCATACTTTTAGCTAAGAGCACGGATGAGATGCTCTTATAACAATATTCTTGATCGTGGGCAAACAAAATGTTTACCACAAAATTATGTTCTACAAAATTTTCTATTGAAAGAGTTCTATTTAAAAATTAATTTTGTGAGTTGTGGATTCCACAAATAGCTGAAGTAGTCGTCACAAAGCAGGTGTTATATTTTTTAGTATTTTTTTTTTAGAAGAAGATATATTATGTATATTAATTATTAATCTATTTTTTTTACTTAAGATTTTTATCTTCGCACTAGTTACACAGACAAAACTAACTTGATCAAAAGTTATGCTAGTGATCCTTGACATTACTACTACTTTTATACGTATATATAAAGAAAAGGTACGATTAAACAATCTAAAACTTTTTCCAAACTTTTTTGGAATAAATTATTCCTCACTCTTTCAGAATATGATAAATCAAAAACAATGAACTTTGTTTCGTCGAATGAGGAAATAGTACAAATAATTCTCAAATGAAAACAAAGTTGCTTAAAATATCATCAACTATGCAATATTTTAATCGGTAAGATTAATTATAAGCATGATGTGATTCAGCATGCTCCAAAATTTCAACTCCAATAATTCAAAAGATATAGAAATTGAAGGAAATTAGGAAATGGAGACATTGTTTTCATTTTGACAGCTATTCCTCATATGATAAAATTGTGATCTTTATTTTACCAACTTTTCTTTAGTGTGAAAGATTTAATAAAACAAAATGTATGAAGAAGATCACAGCAATCATAGAAACATACTCATTGCATAGAGCAATTTATCTGATCAATAGCAATTCAACTTTTAATTCGTGGAGGAAAAGTTTTTGAGTTCATGATTGCAACAAGCTCTCTTTTTTTATTAATTAGTCTTGTTTCTCATGATCACCATCTTCATAATCTATAAACTCCCAGTTACTTTTGAACTCTATTAAATTAATAATAAGTGGTTATGCCTTATGATATAAAAGTGTCAACCTTAATTTTCCATATTATAAGGTGTTATTTATATAAGTGAATATATAAATGGTGGTTTTGATTAAGACAGAATCAAGAAAAATGTGTGTGATGCAATATGCACTACCAATGCTTTTAGTTAATAAAATGTAGAACATATATTCTGGTTTGATACTTATCCATATTAATTACCTTAAAATTTACATATAAAATTATAAAAACTCTTAATTGAAATATATAAAAAAAAAAACACATATTAAACCCACAAAAGTAGTCAGCAATAATGAGAATGGCAATTTCAATATTTCTAGACAAGTCAACTGGCATATTTGTCATTACCCCTCACCAATAATTCTCACATCACATGCCTAAAACCTCTAGCTACATCAAGATGACATATAATAATAAAAATAATAATACTATGAAGAATAAATTGCTTATTTTTTCTAATACTGCTATGTATCATGGAATCTTAGTTATGGAGTCATGCGCATGTTCATGCATGTGCATTCTCCTATAAATATATCAATTTTGGAAAATCCTATTGCCATATGTTAAGCCAAATAACACTACATTTCTAGAATTCCTCTCTAATTAAGTTTTTATTTATTTTATTTTGTGATGGCGAAGATTGCCATTGGCAACGCCGCCGAGGCTTACCAGCCGGAGACCCTTCAAGCATTGGTAGTCGAGTTCATCGTCACCTTCCTTTTCGTATTTGCCGGTGTCGGCTCCGCCATGGCCACCAGTGAGTTTCCCCTCGCACCTTTTCTTAGTAATAAATTTAACAACGATGAAGTGCAGTTCAATTGATAATTTATTTTTCATAAATTTCGTTCACTTAAGAGCACTCCCAATGCACTCGGCGTTAAATCCGGCGTTTTATCGCCGAAAATTCGCCGGCAATAGGGAGGAATCGGCGATAATCCGGCGTTAATTCTACCGAATTAACGCCGAATCCCGAAAATTCGCCGGATTATCACCGACCACTGTGGGCGATAATCCGGCGATAAAAATAGTTTTTTTTTTTTTTTTTAATTTCCCCCCCTATAAATTTAAAATTTAATAATTAATTTAAAATAATTTCCCCCCTATTTTTTTTTTAATTTTCGTCGTTGTAATTTTTTACTCGTGTTTAATACAACGAACTTTATTACTATTATTTGTCTTGTCTTATAAATTAGCTAGTTTTATTATATACAAAAATAAAACAATTAAATTAGTAATGATGTAAAAATGAAATGTTGAGTTAGGGAGAAATAAGGGAGAAATAAGGGAGAAACCATGGAGGTTGGCTAAAAGTTGGCTAAAAACTGGGGATAAATTTTGATGCTGATGTGGCGCTGATGTGACAGGAGTTAGGGAGAAATAAGGGAGTTTTTAGGGAGAGCATTGGGAGTGCTCTAATAGTAATAGTAAATATTTTGTGATTTTGAGAATGATAGTGACGTGACACTATTTTGCAATTTTTGTTGGATAATTTAGATAAGTTGAATGGGGATCCACTAGTGGGACTGTTTTTCGTGGCGATGGCGCATACTCTAGTAGTGGCGGTGATGATTTCGGCCGGCTTTCGCATCTCTGGCGGCCACCTCAACCCTGCCGTCACCCTCGGCCTCCTCGTCGGCGGCCACATCACGGTGGTGAGGTCCATTCTTTATTGGATTGATCAGTTGTTGGCTTCGGTCGCCGCTTGTGCTTTGCTCAACTATATGACCGGAGGGATGGTAAGACTTATTTTAATATTACATCCACTTCAAAAAGATATAATTAAAAAAAAAAAGTACTATGTAAATGAGTTGTCACAAAGTCAAGATTCAACGAATATTCTATGATACTTCAATAATAAGTTGTCACGTACTATTTGTTTATATTGATAACATTTTATTTACTTATCGTGGTTGATTTTATTTTGTAGACTTTTCCTTGTTTTTTTTTTGGGTGTCATCTTCATTTGAATTGTTGCTAGTTTTTCTCATGTAATTTTGTGTTTTGTGGATTATTATGATGGTCGAGCAATTAATAAAATATGAAGTGTAATATTAGTGATGATGGATATGTCTACTTTTGTTGACATGTTGGAGTCTCTAATGGGCTCTATGTTGGGCTTAAGCCCATATTGTCAATTTCTTCTTTTCTAATATGGTTTCTATAGTGGTAAAGCATGCATTACTATGACTGATGAAAGCAAGCATTACTATGGTTTCTTATATATGCAAGAAAGTGATGAAAGTCTCTAAATTTTTGATCATTTTATAGTCAAATTGAATCTTTTTTTATATATCACCAAGCTTGAATTGAATCTTGATTAATTTTTTTTATCATTGTGTGGTTACAGTTATTACTTAAAATTGGGATTGAGATGAAGTGCTTGAATTGGAAGGAATACACATGAAAGCAGTACCTAACTCAGATGTAGATAAGTCAGTTCAAGTTCAAGGCTATCACTTGTACTATATTTTCTGATTTTTGAAAGAAAAGTGCTTGATTTTAGTTGTTTGAGTAATGTAGAGTGTGATAACAAGGATTTCAGTAGTCAAATGGAATTATATTATAATATCAAGATAGTATAACAATCTGGTTTGATAATATGGATTCAGACATCCATCTTAGGTTGTCTGGCATCGGAGCTCGTTTCTTGATGAGAAAACCACTGAATGGTTCTCCTAGCTATAGGTAGCCACATACTTCTAACTTTCTCTTCTCTCTCTGAGCTCACTGAAGTTGAGAATCCAGTGATCCTTCTACTGCTTGAGTTCAATTCTGTGAACCTCGACACATTTGTGATTTCAGACATCGATCTTTTCTGAGACGGATCCGATGATTTAGACATCATTCTAGACTCCAGATCAATGCTAGTCTCAGTTCTTGCAGCAATCTTGGACTCGAACAGCCTCTTCCTCTCCATATCCTCCTTGATCTTCGAGATTTGCTCTTTGGCTGCTGCCTCTTCGTTGAACCTCCCGCTCGTGGGAAGCCCTTTATGCCTGATGTCTCTCAGCATCTCGGAGCTGAGAGACATCAGGTCCGAGGAGTTGACATCGCTCCACCTGCTCTTGTGTATGACATCTGACACAATGATCCTATGCTTGACATTGTGCAGAACCTGTGTTCCATTGCCCTGATTCTTGAATTCTTGAATCAAAGAAAGCTTCTGTAATGTGTTGGCAAGGTTGAACCTTGATGACCTCCCTTGGTTCTGCTCTCTTTGTATGAAGAACTCGAGATTAGGCTCCTCCCTCGAGCTGCTCGGGCATCTGAAGCTGCTGCTGTGCCTCAGGCTCTTGATGTCTCCTGCATCGAACTTGTACCTGCAGAGGGGGCAGCTGGAGTGATTCTCCAGCCATGTGTCGATGCAGCTCATGTGGAAGGCGTGCCGGCATTTGGGCAGGAGACGGAGGAGCTCCGTGTCCTCGAATCTTGACAGACACACAGCACACTCAAGGCCTTCCTTTGAGCCTCTGAGTGAGGAGAATCTGAAGAATGGGAGTGACTCTATGATGGTCTTGTCTACGCCCGAGGAACGGGGTAATATTGATCCAACGACACGGTCAGCATTGTGGAGAATATCGGGCGGCTGGGATCTGATTCTGTGACAGAACTTGGCATAGCCCAGAATGAGGAAAGTGAGGCAGAACATGATGGATAGGACTCCTAGCACCACTGCCATGCTCGGATGGAGTGGATCTACGTCGTGCTCGTTGGTCGTGTTTTGAGCTTCGACACATATCAGCAAGCAGATGGCAGCAGCCAGCTGCATCAGATGATCCATTTAGATGCAATCTTTCTTGATCATGAGAGGAAGAGATTATGTTATAACTCAAATTTAGTTAATGGATAATGATGCTAATTTGGATTACTCTTTGGGATCTTTCTGATCAACTTAATTTATTTTCAAGAAAGCATCTTTGAAAGATTGCTGGTGCATAATCTTGTTACAACAAGAAGCCAAGATGTTACTTTCTAAAGGAGCTTTTTTTTTCATATTTTATTTGGAAATTGCTTTCTCTTGACCACAAAAACCATGTTCTTAAATTTTATCATGTTGAATAAACGAAGACTCTGCAGATGTAGCCGTGTGATAATATAAATTTTGTTTTCATACACAATAGGACAGTGAATAAAACAAATTCCATTATTGCCATTACCTATCACTATTCAAACTGGTTACAGTTTTTATTTGTAATAATCTTGCTATCCTGTTGACTCGCACACATGTCAACCTGTTCTAAGGTAGCTGAATGAAGAGCCTGCATTGCACAGAATTTATTCCCGAACAACCCAACTCGTTGACAATGTCTCATGGCGTGATAGGTTATTTCACAGCTTTCTCTGATGCTCAAGATTTGTACTCCCTCCATCCCGGATAATTCGGGTCACTTTGACCGGGCACGGGTTTTAAGAATTGTAATGAAAAGTGGATTGAAAAAGTTAGTGGAATGTGGGTCCTACCTTTATGAGAGAAAAAATTAAAAATCATGCGTCTTCATAATTTCATAGCTTCGAAATTTTGTTTTGTAAATATATACATAAGGTATCATAAAAAATTTAACCAATTACATACAACAAATTTGAAATCTTAATCTATCCAACTACCCAAAAACATTGTTGCTCTGCCATTGTTGCTTTTGGCTGTAACAAAGCTCAAGCTGCCACAATAAACTACCATGTGAAACGATATGCATTTGCTGGACATGAACGGAATGCAACGAATGTGACTCAAACTATACTTGCAATGAATTTCTTCTGGGATTACAAAACTAAGGGAGAAAAGAAATTATTTGCAAACTAGAACGAAAAATTATGTCACACATACCTGTTCTTCTAGCTTGCTCGGGTCCAATAATATTTGCCCAATTTCGGTGAGACAACAACGTAAGGAGAATAGAGGAAAAGAACGCAATACTCTCAGAACTCAACTCAATCTATAAATCTGGATTATAGAAACATCAGAGACAAACACTACACAATTTGTATACCTGCGAGGGATTCCAGCATCTAAAAGAGCAGCACAAGTTTCGTGTATGGCACATGGAAGAAGCTTACAAATGCTTGGTCAAAGAATTAACAGATATTTATAGGCCTTATAAAGGAGGGAGAGAAACATTGGCATTGACATTGAACAGTCAAAAAAGACAGATATTTTGCAATGTTCTCTTCAATATCATCTCAAGCTCCTTCTCAGTTTTTCCTTACAAATCCCCGTGTCCAGAAATCAGCTAATGGAAATATCAACTATAAAGTAGCAAACAAAGAAAAATACAAAAAGTTATTAGCACATAAAAGAAAACAATAAAATTCTAATGCCAGAAACACTTGGAGGTTCAAATGGAAACGAATTTGAAATACTACATTGAGCTTTATTCTAGATTATTTAATTTTGAAATTATGCCATAATACATAATGTTGTATAAACAACGCACAGAAATCACATGGAAAATACGAGAAGTGCTCTCACCAAGCTGCCCTGTTTTAGGATTCCAAATGACTTCAATGCAAGCTTTCTCCTGAAACAGAGCGAATGTAACTATAACAAATTCTAGAAAAAGAAAAACGTAATTAAGGAATGGTCATAAGAAACTTGGAGGTAATTAGCCCTAAATAAATTTTCCTAAGCATTTTAAGTCCATCACCAAAATTAGTCCCAATACAATCATTAATCAAGCCACTACAATCAACAGACGACGAAGCTATGAAACAATTCCTAAGTGATACAGTGTGCATCGATTAGAACGAACAATTCAAAGCGAGCTCACATCTAACTAAAAACAAATCCAAAACTTAGAAAAAGAGGGGAAGGGTAAAAAGAAGGAGCTGTAGTGTACCTTGTGAACAGCCATGGGCTCTCTCTATATCGATCGATGATCTCTCTCTCTCTCTAATATTTTTCCAAATCACGAATTGAAGTTCAAATTTGTTTTCTTAAGCTTCTCTCTCTGAATCCAAAACTAAAATTCAAGATTTAACAAAAAATTCTCAAAAATGAGGGGGTTTTGGTTTTGGATAACAAGGGTTTAGCAGAAGCATGAATAGCACAATTACACAAGAAGCAAAAATCGCACTTCTAGTTGCGCGTTTTATCTCTTTTTTTTAATAAATTTTTAATAATACTAATCGGGCAATTACCTGAAAAAAAACTTGAAATTTAACACACATCTATTGTCCCATAAGCTTTGATTTTAGTCAAATATCTAATACTACTCCATAACAATGGTATATCAATTTGAGAAAATTGTACAATTCAGTTAGGGATACTATCAATTTGAAAAACTGTATGTCTCAAATCAACAATATATTACGCCTACTACACCACAAAATTAAATTTTTACTAGGAGTATATATTTGTAGGGAGGGGGATCATCTGCTGTGGTTTTAACCACAGCACAGGATCCCCTTCCCTATTTGTAGAGCATAATTTCGCAAATTTCATTGTTATTCCAATTTTCCATGCTAGTAACAAAAATGTTGACTGTACATGTAATTCTTTTTCTCCACGCACACAATCTTTTGCGACATTAAGATTTGAAGACGTAAAAATGCAGGCCTTTCTTCTCCAAACATAGGCACAATATCTAACAAAATAATTTGTACTCCATCCGTCCCGGATAATCGTCCCAGTTTTCTATTTCGGTCTGTCCCATATAATTTGTCTCATTTCACTTTTACCATTTTTGGTAGTGGACCCCATATTCCACTAACTCATTCCTACTCACATTTTATTACTACTATAAAACTAATATATAAAGGTAGGACCCACATTCCACTAACTTTTTCAACCCACTTTTCATTTCAATTCTTAAAACCCGTGCCCGGTCAAAGTGACCCGAATTATCCGGGACGGAGGGAGTATAACTTTAAGTCTTTAACCAATTTTATTTTCACACCAAATATCTGCTGGCCTTCGTTGAGTACAAAGTAAAAAAAAAAAGACGGCCAAAACAAGAATCCATCCATCACAATTAACACTTGATTCACCTGAAATCTCCAAAACCCAAACATGCTCTTCCTCATCTTCTTCTTCCTCCTCCACGCCGCGGCCTCCTCCGACATCAGCAAGCCCGGGTGCCCGAGCCAATGCGGCGACATTCCCATCCCTTACCCCTTCGGCATCGGCCCCAACTCCTCCTGCTCCCTCAACCCCTTCTTCTCCGTCCACTGCGACTCCTCCTTCTCCCCCCCGAAACCCTTCCTCTCCCTCAACACCACCTTACAAATCTCCCACATCTCCGACTCCACAATCCATCTCAAGAACCGAGTCGCCGTCAACTGCTACCACAACTCCTCCGAGCCCCCTAACATAATCCAGTCCTTCATGAACCTCTCCGGCTCCCCCTTCGCCTTCTCCAGCTCCAACAAGATCACCGCCGTCGGCTGCGACGACGTGGCCTTCCTCTCCCGGGACTTCGACGACTGGACCGACATGATCAGCTCGTGCGTCGCCATCTGCTCCAAGCCGGGCGAGCTCCGCGCCGGGTCGTGCTCGGGGATCGGCTGCTGCGAGGCGGCCGTGCCCGAGGGGCTGCAGTCGGTGTACGTGTCGATGGAGACGATCAACGCGCACGATAAGGTTCGGAACTTCAGCTCGTGCGGGTATGCGTTTCTGGCGGAGGCGGGAGGGTATGGCTTCAATGTGACGGACGTGTGGGACCCGCTGTTTGTCGGGAGAGTGGTGGAGAGCGTGCCGGTCGTCGTCGACTGGGTTATCGGGGAGCGGAGCTGTTTTTGGTTCGGGGAGACCGTGTGCCAGGGGAATAGTGTGTGTGTGGACTCGGGGTTGAGTCTTGGAGGGTATCGTTGCAGCTGCTCCCCCGGATACCAGGGGAATCCGTATCTTTCCCCTGGTTGCCGAGGTTTGTGTCCTAAACTTTTATCGTTTTTAATTTTTAAAGACCATAGGACATTATCTACAACTCTTGAGCATATATCCAAATATTTACTTACTTCTAAGTATGGACGCAGAAATAAATATGAGTACGGGGCTAAATTTTCAGAATTTTATGTAAAATTAAATTTTCATGTAATTCAAATTATTATTAGGGGCTTTTATATATCAATATGCTCAAAATATGAATAAATTTTAAAATATTATAATAGAAAAAATATTGAAAAATTAGGTTCATTAGGGGCTAAAGCCCTTGCTCCTTTACATGTGGTTCCACCCGTGCTTCTAAGCATCACTTGCGCTATCTGGGGATTGTGAAATTAAACATTAATTAGACTATTTAAACTAATTTTCCATATTCTGATTTTTAAATTCTTTTATATTTATAATTAACAATTAAACTGATTTATGAAAAATAAAAAAATACGGAGTAAAATTTTATTAAAATAACTAAAACTACAAAATTAAATCCTAAAATTAAAATAAAAGTAAACTAAAATTGGGGTGTGGTGTGTTTGTAGATGAAAAAATAAGAGTAATAGTGTGATTCTTTGAAATACCACAAAATATGTAAGACGCAACATACTTGAAAATTGAGGATGCAAGTAATGATCATGCAAAATCATGGTGTCTAATATCAACAATTACTACTACAGAGACCTGATATGGTAGTTGTTTGGGTTTGTCGTTCAAACAATATATTAGCACATATTATAGCTCGTAACTCCTTTATGTATCATTTTCTTATGTTTTGGTCTTTTATTCCGGATTGTTTCGTTGAATACTTTTAAGGTATTCAACCAGTTCATTGTTGTTCCTTTAAAAAAAAAAACAGTACTAAAATTTTTTATGTTTCTTTGCAACAGATATAAACGAATGTGAGAATAGCAAACCATGCCACAAATATGCGACATGTACAAACCTACAAGGCTCCTTCAACTGCTCTTGCCCTCTTCACTACGTCGGCGACGGCACAAACCACGGCACCGGCTGCATATACGTCTCCCCTCCGCCAAAACTCGCCGTCTACGCAGCTTCCGGCGCCGGCTTGCTCCTATTCATAACACCCTTATTCATCTTCTGGTCATACAAAATCCTCAAAAAGAGAAGCATCAAGCAAAAAAAACACATCCTATTCAAACGCAACACCTCCCTTCTCCTCCACCAGCAAAACATCCCCGGCCACGGCCACGCCCACGACAAGCTCCGCACCTTCACAAGCAAAGAGCTCGAGAAGGCCACGGACCGCTTCAACTCCAGCCGCATCCTCGGCTGCGGCGGCCAAGGCACCGTCTACAAGGGCATGCTCTCCGACGGCCGCCTCGTCGCCGTCAAGAAGTCCAAGCACACCTCCCACCGCCACCTCAAAGACTTCATCAACGAGCTCGCCCTCCAATCCGAGATCAACCACCGCAACGTGGTGAAGCTGCTCGGCTGCTGCCTCGAGACCGAGGTCCCGCTCCTCGTCTACGAGTTCGTCCCCAACGGGACGCTCCACGACCTCATCCACGACCCCCACACCGGAATCCCCTTCACCTGGGAGATCCGGCTGAGGATCGCGACGGAGGTGGCCAACGCACTCGCGTACATCCACTGTGCCACCTCCGTCCCGATATACCACAGGGACATGAAGTCCAGTAATATCCTTTTAGACGAGAGGTACAGGGCGAAGCTCTCGGATTTCGGGATCTCGAGGTCGCCTGCCGTGGACCGGGCCCAGGTGACCACGAAAGTCCAGGGGACTTTCGGGTACCTGGACCCAGAGTACTTCCAGACAGGGAAGTTGACTGAGAAGAGCGATGTTTACAGCTTTGGAGTAGTTCTGGTCGAGCTTTTGACCGGTCAAAAGCCTATAGAGATGGGATTGGGGGAGGAAGAGGAGATGAGTTTAGTTACGCGGTTTCTCGGGGCTATGGAAGAGAATCGCCTGAGGGCGATTCTCGATCATAGGATAGCGGACAGTGCTATGGACGAGCTTGCGGTCGTTGCTGACGTGGCAAAGAGGTGTTTGAGCTTGAATGGGAAGAAAAGGCCAAAGATTAGGGAAGTGGTGATGGAGTTGGAGAGCATTGGAAGCAGTGATGAGAATCCATCACTTGTTGAATCTAGCTTTCAAGATATCAGCTTTGCGGATATGGATGATTCATGGACACGTAGTGCTGAATTCTTAGTTTAGATTTTGTGCTATACATAGTTTGTTTGTTGTTACTTGAAATTTGAAATGGTAATGACAAAACAAGTTGAAAATATATTTGTTGATATGTATCATAGTGTGGGTGTCAGGTTATTACATGACCAGAGTTATTTTTAGGGTCTAGTTTAGATTTTTCATCGATTAATTATATTCACTCTTGACATTCTTCAGCATTAGCAAAATCATATTTCTCTGTTTTTGTAGTATTTTTTTCATAATTAAATGAAATTCATTTATGTTCAAAATTTTTTTATTTTCTATGTCAATAATTTTTCAAGTTTTATGGAGGATTAATTAATGATAGAAATATTCAGTCAGTAATTATATTTTTACTGCTTTAGTCACTTGATTATCCTTTGTTAGTTTCATGTAATCAGATTGTAGTTTTGTGTTGGAATTCTTATTTTTATTAACACAACTACGGATATTATGTTGATTTAGGTGACAAATTGTAGGATAGTCCTTAGAGCATCTCCATCCGTGCTCTTAGCTAAGAGCACGGAAGTGGGCCCGGACGCATTTTTACTCCTTGTCCTTAGCTAAGAGCACAACACCCACATCCGTGCTCTTAGCTAAGGACAAGCTCAATGGTCCCACCATTCTATTATTCAATTTAAATAAAAACATTTTCACAACATTAAAATGCATCAAAAATACCCGGAATATTATTACAAATTACTAAATAATTAAAAATTACATAATTCAAATCCTAAAAATTAAAAATTACGTAATTAAAATCCATAAAAATTAAAAAGACCCACTACTCGTTGCCGAATTTCGCCCAAATGTAATTAATTAGATCTTTTTGTAGCTCAATGTGGGCTCTTGTATCGCACATTGCGTGTCTTGTTTCGATCCTCTCGTTCACCGACGTATGCACACCTCGACGTGGGGGAGACCTTGCGGTTGAGCTTCCGGCTTCATCCTCGTCATAAAAGTTAGCCGCCATCGGTCCTTCGTCAGCTATAATCATGTTGTGCAAGATAATACACGTGTACATGATGTCGGCGATATTCTTAACGTACCAAAGCCGAGAAGGGTACTTCACAATGTTGAATCGGCCTAGAAGGACCCCAAAAACTCTTTCGACGTCTTTCCGAGCAGACTCTTGACGCTGCGCAAAAAGAATCCGTCTCGGCTCTTGTGGATTGCTGAACGACTTCACGAAAGTCGACCATCGGCGAGATAGTAACCCATGTGGTATGCATTTCCGTTGACGGTGGAGTCGATCGCCGGTGCTACACCATTCAAAACATCATCGAATAGTGGTGAAGAATATAGCACGTTCAAGTCGTTGTTGGATCCGGCAACACCGAAATATGCATGTCAAATCCATAGGCGGTAGTCGGCGACCGCTTCAAGGGCTGCCGCCTTTGTGGCCGCTTAAGTATTGCCCCCTCCAAGTAGTCGGACAATTCTTCCATTTTCAATGCACGCAGTCAATGCTTGCACGAGTGTACCCCAAATAATTCTCTAATTATTATATTATTGATAAGAACTTAACAAATAATCTCTCACTGCAGCTTTAGGTAATACTTTTTGTTTGGGCTTTAGTCCAAATAGAGTTGGACTGGACACTCTTTTAATTCTTAACTAGGCTCAAAATATCTTAATTTCCAGCTAATTAATACGTCATCTCATTTATTATTCTGTTATTAGAATCTCTAACATCTTTTTTATTAATTGTTTTTAAGATACACCATAAATTAAGTTTAAAACCGATATAGGTTGATGGAGTTAAGATAGTTACATTCGTTTATAAAAGCCAACGAACTAAAAGCACAAACATAAAAAAAAAAATGGCGCTCAAATTGTTACATTTGGTTATCCTTTTCATATTTGCTTCTGTGGACATCACATGCACCAATGCGGTGGGTCCGCCTAAGGTTCATGTGATTAATGCATTGACCGACCCGTCTCCGGTGCATCTAAGGATTACTGTTGCAAAAGATGACGATTTTGAAAGGAATGAGATCTTGAAACAAGGTGAGAGTCTCGATTTAGAGATTAACAGAGGTGGTGACTTTTTTGGTGATTTTAGGCGAGGAGAAGGAGAAGGAGCTCAATCTATTTCTGTTATTCTTTTTTTGGTGGATCGAGACAGATCTAATCCTCAATTTCAAGATAATATATATTGGAAGGTTGAAGATGATGGAGTCTCTTTTAGCTATGATAACAATAGTTATGGACCAAAGGATCCTTGGCGCTAAAATCAAATTTAATATCGTATTTGAAATTCTATCATTGTATTGTAGTTTATGATGCTCAATATTGATAATTTTGAATTAAATAAAGTATTTTAAAGGCCGTGCCGAACAACAATAGATCTATTGTTTGTGGACGGAGGGAGTACTTTAAAATTAGGACCCACATCCCACCAACTTTTTCAACTCACATTCTATTAGATTTCTTAAAACCCGTGCCAGGTCAAAGTCTCTAGAAATTACTGTTAGTTCTTTCGTGTAACTTTTGAATACTGGAACGTGAATTTTCATTCTCACTTTTTTTCTGTATTTCAGGTTGTAATTACAAACATGGATGCTGCTGTCCAAGATTTTGAAGCCATGAAATTAACAGATGCTCCTGCAGATAATGCATCGGTATAGATCTTGATGCTCCTGCCGATGATGCATCGTCCAACCTGACTTTATTAATTTTGCATTTTAATACATCGCTACTTCAGAGTAATCTGCCTATTATAATTATGTGTTATGTTGCACATTGTTACATGTTATTGCTATTTGGTGATGGCAATTTGATGTTTATTCTTGCTCCTTTTATTTAGGTTCCTTCATCCAATGTTGTTTACATTGAACAGTCTGATTTTCGGGTGAAAGATTCTATGGATTACTGTGGACTTTCTCTTGGGAGTTCTGTCCTCCTTAGGTGCTTTTTTTTGGCAGTTACTCTTAAAGTTTCACCATTGCTTGGTATTTTCAGATAGCACTGAAATATGCTTCCCCATAATGTAGGTATTCAATTCATGTAAAGTGCACAGGTGTGGTTTTAGGCGATGATAATGAGACCGTGTGTGGAATTATTGCTCTGTACATTCCATCAAACGAAAGCAAACCAAAGGTAAGCTTTTAATAGTTATGACGGACATGAATGAATGTTTAGATTTCTCGAATAATATTAAATTACTGACATTCTGTGCTACATGGCGTTCTGAACTGGGTTTCAGAATCTTCACCAGGAGTTGATCCTCTTAAGGTGGAAGTTAGATTGTTTGACAAACTATTCAACTCTGAGGTTAAACACATCTGCCAGCAACCCCCGTCCACGCTCATCACAGCCCACATTATAATGCCGTCCATGTAGGGGTGCGAGTAAAGCTCACGCAGCAGGGGGTCTATTAAATCAACCTGGATGGATGCCCAAATTGAACCAAACTTAATTATACGGACGGACGAAAATGAAAATGAAAATGAAAATATACCATCGAGGGTGATTGGCCATAAACATCAAACTCAGTGACCCAAACATGGTATGTAGTGGCGTGGAATATATCGATGGCGGCCCTAATGTACGGGAAATTGGGCACTTTAATTTGGAAATGACCCTGGAGGTCGATCCCTAGAGGCCCGTCGTAGCCTCCTTTCCTTAGCCGCTCGATTTTCTGGAGATATCTGGCGGTGGTGGCAGAGACATGATGCCGACACCTTCGATGACATTGAACTCGTTGAGGAAGGGGACGGGGAGAGGGTCGAGCTGGTGGGCGAGTCTGTAGACGTCGGCGCCGTTGTGGGTGACGTTGCTGTAGAGCTGGTGATGCATGTTCTCGTTGATCACGTCCCAGTGGATGACTTGCCCTTTGTACTTGCTCACCACCGACTCCACTCGCTTCATCGCTGCGCCCCGCCGCGCGTCTCCCGTTAGATTTGCCTTCCACGTGGCGTACTTGGGGTCGTCCCACAGGATGTTGTGGCCCCGGACCTTGATCCCGTTGTTTTTCGCAAACGCCATCATCGCATCCGACTTGGTGTAGTTAACTTTCCCCTGCTCCAGCTCGGTGTATTCCCTATAATAATAAATTTGTGTTAGTATTTATTTGAGTACTAATACTCAATAAAAACTGATTTAATTACCATTTCAACTCATTCCCGAAAGTGGTATACTTGAATCGTTTTTCTAAGAACCATTTCTGATACACTTGGTTCTCGAGGATCGAATTGCTCATGGCGTTGCCGAAGGGGAACCGCGGCTCTTTTAGTTTGATCGACACATCCGCATCTGCCACCGCCATTCCTAACTCATTCGTCACTTCAAACTTCACTTTCCCCTTGCGCACTTGCAAGTGTGATCATCTTATAAATCTGATTATATATATAATTAAGTACTAGTAGCTAGTACACTACAAAATAAAAACGGGAATTAGTGACGGAAATTAGTAGCTCAACATCTAGTGACGGAATTAGTGACTGAAGCAGGACTGTCACTAATTAGTGACAAAGTACTCCGTCACTAATTCCAAACAGTAGCTTATGATTCTATCACAATATGTTTAGCGACGGAAATTCCGTCACTAAATCTTTTTCCTGACAAGTTTATTATTGACGGATCTGTCACTAAACTACTATGTGAAGCAATTTAACTGTTTAGTGACGGAAAAATCCGTCACTAACTGGTAGTAGTATAATTAATGTAATTGTTGTACCTTTTCAACGCTCTCCACCCGATGTGAATTCCACTCTTCTTGTGTGAACGGTTGCACTGACACGCTATCGACCCACATAACAGCTCCGGTCACATTGGCCTCGATCTGGAGCTTGGCCGATTCCGTCACGGTCGACTCGAACCCACCTTTGAGCATGCTCCAACAGCCGGCTTTTGGAAAAATGAAGTTTGCAGTTTGTTCGCCGTTGCTTGTTACTAACTTTATTTGCACGGCGCCACCCTTTCCCTTGCGTAGTTGGAACCATGCTGCACATATTATTTATTAATTACATACTACTCCTATTCAATAAATAAATAAAATGTACTCCTACTACTAGTACAAGTGATTGAATTACCGGAGACACTGTACAGTTTGCCCTTCTCCACATTGAAGCTCTGATAAACGCCATTGGAGACGACCGCGTAGCGGTTTCCATCCACTGATTTCGCACTCTCTATTTTCGCCTCTCCGCCCGCTATCCATCCATTTAATTCCTCGTTGAATTTGGGATTTTTGACGATTCCACCCTTGTATAGAGGTGCCCCGGGCTTCGCCACACACTGAAATTTATTTCAAAACACTCCATTACTTAAAAAATAGTACTAGTAATACTTACTTACTAGAGAATACATTTTAAACTAATTACCTCGAGTATATATGAGTAATCATAAGGTAGTGCATATACTTGAAAGCCTAACACACAATACAGAAATAGATGTCAGAGTTTGTGATTAGAACAAAAACACAAGAGAGAGATATATTAGTGTACTTACCAAAGATAACATTTATCAGAGTGAAAAAAGTGTAGAGGAAAGAGTTGAAAGATGTGTTCATTTTGGGGAGATAGTAGAGATGGAGTGAGTTTGATGAGTGATAGACTGAGGTGGAGAATCGGTGTATGTATAAAAATTGGGTAGGGGAGATGATTGGGTAGTTGAGTGATAATTAGTGATTGTGGCTTAATAATTTATAGTTGTAATTCACTACTTTGTTGAGTAATTGAATTTATGATAACTTTGAATCAATTTTCTATTATGTTAAAATTTATACTACAGTACTATATTAGACATAATGAAAAGTATAGCTGCCAACCCTCAATTAATCTACCTAATTGTACATGCCAAATGAGAATAACAACATATCACAGTCATTAGCAAATTATGGCATACATATTGGGTAATTTCTAAATGACCTTGACTTCACAACATTAAAAAATAGAAAAAACTGCAGACTAGCTATATCAGTAAAGTTTAGATGTAAATTAAAAAATTATTTGAACATACAAATTACACAGACCAGTTTTAGTATAATTTTAGGAACCTTATAAAAATTATGATATTTCTTGATTTTAGTATTACTAATTAAAAATTAACATCTACATTGATTTTTGTGGCTTATTTATAGTTGTAATCACTACTTTGTTGAGTAATTGAATTTATGATAACTTTAAATCAATTTTCTATTGTGTTAAAATTTATACTACAGTACTATATTAGACATAATGAAAGTATAGCTGCCAACCCTCAATTAATCTACCTAATTGTACATGCCAAATGAGAATTGAAACACATCATACTTTATCATTGATAAACGGAATGGGTGAGTACTTAAATTCACATTTTTAGTAAAAGTTATAAATTACACACCATAAATTTCTCTATATAGTCTCAAAACAACAATACAATTAGCAATTACTGTACTAGAAAACAAACCTCTAAATATATGCTTGAATTGCCATTCATTTCCATAGCAATGAGAAGAAGGAAATTATAGAAAATTAGCATTGAATATATATGTATACAGCTAAAGGAAATATATAGTTAGCAAAGACACTATTTGCATGTTTAATTAGACTCAACAATAGGACTATCCGGACTTCATGGTTCGGTTTGCTACAAACGGATTTACCCACTTACGTTGCAAACCAGCTTGATTTTTGAGCTAGAACAAATTTTTTAATTTTAAGATTGCTCACATAAAAATTTGTTTAACCTAATAAAAAATCAAATTGGATGCTGATTTTAACTTTGAATGCCTACGATTCATTAGCTGGAGTGAATCCAAGGTTTCGTCGGTAGAGGCGAGATGGGATTAGGATTCGTCGCCACCAAAATCAATTTAGTATATTTTACTATGTTAATAAATTTATTAGTTGTTATTAAAAAAACGTAAGAATAACAATTTTGGGCTTATGAAATGTCTCCATTTGTATTGTATTGGGCTGCTCAGAATTATGGAGATTTCCTTTTTTTTTCATATCTTATTCTAATTAATAAATGAGAGTACATTTTTCTCCATTCATTTCACAAATTAAAAATGCAATTAAATTGTGTGTTGAATCTTAGAATTCGATTATTTCAATGAAAACATTATGATCTATGTTAAATTTCAGTTTTTTTGGCTGTTCCAAATATTCTTTTTTTCTAGGACGGAGGGAATAATCACAAAGAAATATTACTATAAAATAAAATTATAGTAACAAACTAAGTATATCTCAAACCAAAAAAATCTTTCAAATAATTTATTTAATTCGAATGATCACTATATTGTGATAGAGATTATAATATTGAACATCGTAAACCACAATACAATTATAGAACTTGATTTCAGTGCCAAGGATCCTTTGGTCCATAACTATTGACTATTGTTATCATAGCTAAAAGAGACTCCATCATCTTCAACCTTCCAATATATATCATCTTGAAATTGAGGATTACGGTTGTCTCGATCTGGCCACAAAATAAAGAATAACAGAAACAGATTGAAACCCTTCTCCTTCTCCTCGCCTAAAATCACCAAAAAATTCACCACATCTGTTAATCGCCAAATCAAGACTCTCACTTTGTTTCAAGATCTCATTCCTTTCATAATCGTCATCTTTTGCACTAGTAACCCTTAGATGCACCGGAGACGGGTCGGTCAATGCATTAATCACATGAACCTTAGGCGGACCCACCGCATTGGTGCATGTGATGTCTACAGAAACAAATATGAAGAGGATAACCAAATGTAACAATTTGAGCGCCATTTTTTTTTTATGTTTGTGGTTTTAGTTTGTTGGCTTTTATACATGAATGTAACTATCGCAACGCCAACAACCTTGATATCGGTTTTAACTTAATTTATGGTGTATCTTAAAAATAATTAATAAAAAAGATGTTAGAGATTCTAATAATAGAATTATAAATGATGATGTATATTAATTAGTTGGATATTTCGAGCCTAATCAAGAATTAAAAGAGTGTCCGGTCCAACTCTATTTGGACTAAAGCCCAAACAAAAAGTAGTACCTAAAGCTGCAGTTTTTATCAAACCAAAAGGATCCTTGGGGTTAAAATCAAATTTAATCATGTTAGAAATTCTATCATTGTGTCGTGGTTTATGATGATTAATATAATGATCTTCATCACAATATAGGGATCATTCTAATTCAATAAAAAAAATTTGAAGTTTTACTTTGTGTTTCATTTTGTTTTTCTTGTATCAGCTTCATCAGATATAAACATCCCATTCGAAAGCGACGTATCCATCAAAGATACTACTATATGTTTAATGCAAGTAGGGAGTAGTTCTAATTTTAACACATATATAATTGTCTTTGTGGTTATTTTCTTCATAAACAACCCCTGCACTGTTTGTTTTCTTCTCTAAATCATCAACAGTTTATTTCTTCACTTTATTGTATCGAACTTTTCAAATTTTACAACTACTCACTTTCGTTTAAAAGAGTGTCGACAATTAAGGATGTTACTTTCGTTTAAACCTAAATAAATCGATTTTTTTTGGCAATTGAACTATCAAATGTCTATAACAAAACATTACAACATTTAATTCATACATTTAACATGTCTAATTATTTAATGTGAAGTTACCATTACCTTATCTTAAATCATCCAAATACAATCAAGAAATTGGAGGCACACTTTGCTCATCCCCAAAGAAATTATCTGGATCAACCCTCTTCTTAACCTTAGCCAATCTCTCAAAATTCCCCTTAAAATACCTCTCTCCCCAAACCCTAGCTTTCGAGTAGCTTTGTTCTCCCCTCTTCTGAAACCCTAAATCAAGATCCCTATAATTCAAGTAAGCCCCCCGCGGCGACGACGAAACGTAAGGCTCCATGAACTCATACACCTCTCTACTCCACTCCAAATGCTTCTTCTCCCCTTCCCCCTCACCCCATCTACTCAAGTACTGCAAATTGAACAAATTCCCCTTCCTATGAGGAAATGCCGTCTCATTTTCCCCAATCTCGTCTAGTTTCCCGCCAAAAGGATCCATGATCACGAACGCTAGGTCCTCCTTCACTAGCAGCTCGTTGATCCCCCGGTACGCGGATTTCGGGATAGGCCTCGTGGCGAAGTCCGACTTCCCCTTACTGCCGCCTCCGGTTGCCTTGGCAGCCCGTTCCAGGAGAACCTCATAGGGTTGGCCTGCCTTTCCAGGGAAGTAGAGTGTTGTGTTGATCCAGCTCATCTCCTTGCAATCTGCCTCTTGTAACCCTAATTCTGGGAATTCTTTTTCCACCAATGCTAATAAATCTTTTGCATTCCCGAGAAATAGGGAATTGAAATTGGCAATTCCGAATTTAGGTTTTGGGGTGTTCTTTCCGGCTATGTTTAGGAGGAGAACTCGAATGAATAGATCATTAGGTAGCTTGTATGCTATTTTCTGCCACTTGTCGACGACCTCGATCCCCGCGTCGTCTAGGGCTTTCCCCACGGTGAAAACCGTCGTCACGGGAGGAACTCGGACGAGCCGGATCCGCCACGCAAGTATCACGCCAAAGCTGGCCCCGCCCCCGCCTCGAATCGCCCAAAAAAGATCCTCGCCCATCGATTCCCGGTCCAAGACCTCGCCGTCCGCATTCATGATTTTTGCGTCCAGGACGTTGTCGGACGCGAGGCCGTACTTACGCATTAGCGTCCCAATGCCGCCGCCGCTAAAATGGCCCCCCACGCCCACGCTGGGGTATAGCCCCGCGGGGAAGGCGTGGGTTTTGCTCTTGTTGGCGATGTGGTAGAACAATTCGCCAATTGTGGCCCCGGCCTGGACCCAGGCCGTCTCGTCGTCTATGTTGATGGTGATGGAATTGAGGTTGACTAGGTCAACGAGCACGAACCGGCTCTTTGACCTATAGGACAGGCCCTCGTAGTCGTGGCCCCCGCTTAGGACCCTTATTCCTAAGCCGTGGGCCCGGGCACATGTTATGGCGGCTTTGATTTGGTCGTTGTTAGTTGGTGCGACGATGAATTTGGGCCTTTGATTAACAAAATTTATCCATCTAGGATTGTGCACCGAAGTGTTCAAGAGATTGGAATATGTTGGGGAATGAGGTGTATAGACGTATTGAGAGGTTTTAGTATCGACTGAATTAGAGGATTTGTTGGACACACATTTAACAAAATTTTCTTTACGTGCCGAGCAACATCCAATTAAAATGGATATATATAACAAAATATGTTGTAGCATATGAGAGGCCATTGAACTATCTTTTGAGAAAGCAAACAATGGGAAATTTTTGGGTCCTAAATTTTCACAATTTATTTGTGTAGACAAATAATAAATTGCAGTTATTATATAACATTGAACTTCACCAAACGCCTTAATTAGAGAGTTATTGTAAATTGCAGTTATTATATAATATATTTATTGAACTGCACCAAACGCCTATAATTAGATAGTTATTGTAAATTGCAGTTCTTCTTAGTTTGTAGTATAACATTTTATTTATTATCCTTTCATCTTATAACCGAAGTCTTTAATTGCTTCAAGATGGATATGTGCTAACCATCATGATTCATATCATTAATTTTCTCATTATCAGAATTGTGGGTGAAAATCTCATGCAATGGATGGTGTTTATCTTTCTTATTTTAAATATTAGCTTGGATCTTGATCCTTTCCCTTGATTTTTCTAAGAGGAAGTCATATGTTTAAACACAGTACTAGTGTCACCTCCCGTGCGATGTACGGGTCAAATAAGTTTCAGATACTACTTACACATTCATAATAAATTATTAGAATAAGAAACGATATTATTATGTGGACTTTAAAAATAAAAAATGTACTTCCTTCGTCCCTTATAATTAATCACCATTTAACCTTGCACGGATTCTAAGAAATGATATAGAAAGTAGGTTGAAAAAATTAGTGACATGTGAATCCTATTTTTATATGTGCTATTGATTAATTTAATTAAATAATGATTATTTCAAAATACTTAATATTTAATCATTATTAAATTAGTTCAATTACCATATAGATAACAAAATTAAGCGTACTGAAAGAGTAACGACTACGTAGGCTTGTTTGTTTTTGTAGTTAAGTAATGAACCATTTAAATATAGTATGTTGATTCTGACAATCCAATTTCGTCACATTACTGAAAAAGAATCAGGTCATCCGCAACGCTATCTCTTATCCGTCTCTTAACCGTCTCATCTCTTAACTATTCATGGGTCCCAATGTACTTTTCAGCTCATCTCTTAACTAAGAGACAACACCTGCAACCCTCCATCTCTTAACCATCTCTTAACTATTCATTCAATTTCATTTTTTATTTTTAATTTCAATAAATTCAATTAATAAAAACACACTTCATTAAAATAAAATAAATATTACAACTTAAAAGCCTAAAAAATAGAAAAAAATACATAATTTAAAATCCTAAAAAATAAAAAAAGTACATAATTTAAAATCCTAAAAAATAAAAAAACAACTCCGCCGGCGAATCATCATCCCCCGAAGTCGGCGGTACAACTATACCAAGTTGAGCTCTCATATACTCAATTCCGGCCATATGGGCTGCAACTTGGCCAGGATTCATTTTTGAGAGGTCCGCCATCGTGGTGACTAGGTACATGGACATTAGGGTGTGCGAGCCCGTGCCCGTGCCGGAGCCCGAGCCCTCACCCGCCTGGCTTGGTCCGCCGCGGCCCATCCCTCTCGCTCTCGCTCTCCCCCTGGCTCTAGCCGCCTTCGCCGCCTTGGTCCCTTGCGGCCGACGTCGTGCACCGGAAGAAGACCCCCCTGCATCATCGGTTGGCGTGCCCTCACGTGAGGTGTTGCCTTCGCCACCATCACTAGACGAGTAGTGGCCACGCGCCGTGCGCTTTGTGCGTTTCGAGCCCGAGGCCGACTCGACACCGCCAACCCACCTGTCAAGGTGGTGGACTTGCGGCCAAACATCGACAAGCTTGAAATCTTTGCCGACGTCGTCTTTGAAGACCCGCAATGCCGCTGTCAGAATGTCGGCTCCACTGGCTCCGCTCTGATAATTCGCCTCTTCTCCCCTGTATATCGCGTAAAATTTATTGACATCTTTGTCGGTTCGGTCCCAATGACTGCGGAGCATCTTCACGTTGCGGGGAACGGTATTCGTCGGCCTTCGGGCGTTGTAAAGTTCGGTGACTTTTTCCCAAAAGCACTTGTGGGTTTGTTGATTACCGACGACAGGATCGTACGAGATGCTGATCCAAGCGTCGTACAGAGCCAACGTTTCGGCTTGGCTGTATGCATGCCGGTTGCCGTCTCCACCAACCTCTGCAGCCGCTGCCTCCTCTTCCTCCTCGGCATTGACGCCGAGACCGAGGTTGATCCCCGCCGGAGCCGGAGCCTCCACCGATTGGCCGGTCGGGCAACCTGCGATCAGGCGCTAAAAAAATTCTCCGGAATTTGGGATAATCCCGACGATTGCCCGTACCTCGGGGGGAGGGACGATAGTATGCATCCACATCAAAATGTGGTGTTTGGTACGCCGGCGGGGTGGTCGAGCCTTGGGTGCCCGGCGACGAACCGGGAGTACCCAAACAGTTGTACATGCTCGCCCAATCGTCGAACGAGTTCAAGTCGAACCCGACGGAGCGCCGCCTGCCGGAGCCGGAGCCGCCGCCGCTGGAGTTTCCATTGCCGGACATTTTTTCAACAATTTGAGAGTAGTGTTTGTGTGTAAAATGGAAGAGGAACGAGGAATGAAAGTTGTGTTTGTGTGTAAAATGGTGAATGGAGTATGGAGTATATTTATAGAAGAATAAAATAAAAAAAAAATTTGAAAATTCGACCGTTTGGTCCCCAACGGTCATTTGACCATTTGAAATTTATTATTTTTTTTTTTATTAAATTCGATTTTTTCGAATTTATAAGAAAAAAAATTTTATTACGTCATAATTACGACGCCCACTCGCGGGCCGGCGAGTGGGCGTCACGCAACGCTCCAGCGCGCGCCACGTGGGCGCGCGCGTCGTCTCGCCAGCTCGAGGCCGGCCTCGCCGTGTCGCGTCGCGCGACGAGATGCCTCGTCTCGTCGAGACGAGACGAGCCTCGCAACGCTGACTCGATGCTGGCTCGTCTCGTCGAGACGAGACCGAGCCAAAATCGAGCCCGCGTTGCGGATGCTCTCAATAATATTTCAAAAAACATCTTCAAAACTATAATTTCTTAAGAACTTGCATTTTCATTTGGGTTGAATATCACATGACCTACACGGGGTGAAATTTTTATTTGGACAAATCGAAAAAAAATGATGAAATTAAGTTAAATTTTGGTTTGTATTGTAAATATATTAATCAGCTGAAAGATCATAAAGTTTGGAATCAATCGCAATTATTTTATGGTGAAATTATATCTAATAGTATATCAACTGTTAGAAGTAGTAGTAGTAGTACATAATGTCATCTTCAATGGGTTGTCTATATAGTACTACAAAGAATATCAATAATGAATTAAATATGATTGGAATTTTTCGTGCTGTGAATGTAGCAATTTATGCTTTATTTCAGAAATGAAAACTAAATAGCTATGTATACTAAAACTGAAAACTAACTACAATTGGGTTTAGTTAAAAAATTTCATTACTTTCTTAGTCTCATTTTCTCTACACAAAATTTGTAAAAAAGTTGAAAACTTGCTATCCAAAGCATTGATTATTCTGTTAGACTGTTACGACCTTATTTCAACAATAAATCACTTGAATCAAACAATTCAACAATAAATCCAGATTCACATAGATTTTCAAAAACAGTAAATTCAATTTCATAAATATTTTTTTTGGTCAAATGTAAAACGGTTAAAAACTAACTAATTTTCAACCAATTCGATCAATTTTCATCTTTTCCCCTTTCATCTGTTTCTTCAAAACAACAATTTTTGGGCGATGGAAATTGCAGAGAAAGAGGAATAAGGCTTAAATTGGGGTTTGTGTAGGGTTTTAGAGAGAAGGAGGGAATCAATTACCGAAGAAACAGCGATGGCCACACATACAAAATCGAGTAATTTATCGAAACTGAAGCCCGGAGTTGGAGATGCCCCTTCTTCTTCAAAACCTAGAATCGATTCATCTGCATCGAAAAAGAAAATTATTGGGGGATCAATCATGAATTCTGCAGCTGATTCCAAAAATAGATCCATCTTCAGCTCCGGCTCTAAAATGGTAATTGAAATTTCCAATTTTTTTGTATTTTTTTCCTTTTTCTGGGCTGAAATTGAGGTTTCCATTGTGTTGTGTTTCATTTATTAATTGTTGAATTGAGGATAATTTTCATCATTCAACTTGATTTAGTACCCCTTTGTGTTAATAAATTGTTATTTTGTGGAGAAATTGGGTGATTACAGCTGATCTATCCAATCAATTGCCTTTTATGCACTGTTGATGAAGCTGTTTAGCCCTAATCATGATGTTAATCCACTTGAATGACTCAAATTTGATGAAATTCCACTTGAAATCTGTTGGATTTGATTATGTGTGATGATTGTGGTGTTGCCTCTAATTGAATTCTGATATATATATTGATCAAGCGAAGACGAAGAAAACGCCTACTCAAACGAAAGATGGTAAGAAAACTGTGACTAGAACCAGAGAGAAGAAAGTGTATTCTTTGGCTGGCCAGAAATTTGATGTTCCTGAAGAGGTTTTGTATCCGTAGCCCTTCGCTTCATATTGTTATGTTCCCATTAGAATGAGCGCTGGCATAACTCTATCTTGTTTCTGGTTTGATCTGCAGCGGGAGCCATTGAGGATATTTTATGAATCGTTGTCTAAGCAGATTCCTTCTAGTGAAATGGCTGAGTTTTGGTGAGTTTTTTCCTCAACTATTTAGTGTGAATGTTTGGAGTTGATATGACTTGCTTGGTTTTCGTTCTTGAGGATGACTCGAATTGTTTTAGAACAATAAGTTAGAGGCTAATATGTGAGATAGGATAGGAAATTTTTGTGATGTGACAAAAAAAATTGTTGTTACTAGATTAGTCGATTCAACGTGGATAACATAATGTGATACTAATTCTACATTTGGAATACTGCACCAGTATCTCATTTAATAATCGATATGTACATAAACTTATCGTATCTTCATAAGCGATCACTTTGTCTGTTTTCCAACGGCTTTTTATAGTTTCAGACTGCATTCTCGTGATTACACTCCAAATATAATGAACTTAAAAAGGGAGTTTTTGTTGTTTGATGTTACTATGTTAGTCTTGAATAGCTTGTTGTGCTTCTGACCATTTTCCTTACTTAGATACGTAAATGAGGATTCGGGTAAAAAATGAATCTTGGTGTTTTGGTAAGAAAAACTAGGACACATCATGAATTATGTGGATAAATATGCAACTTTGTGACACGGGGTATAATTTTATTTACAAAAAACACTAGCTATATGTATTCGTTAATAGTCGATACAGAACTCGTGGTTGCTTGCATTAATTAGCTTATGATTCTACTGTCGATCTTGTTATTTGGTTGCATCGTATCATATGGTTTAGATGAATAATCCTATTCTCGTAGGTTGATGGAACACGGCATGCTGTCACCTGAGAGGGCAAGAAAAGCTCACGAGAAGAAGCAGAGGAAGCAAAAGCAGCTGCGATCGGGCACTCCCATAAAATCTCCACCGCCCTCCACATCAAGTAGACCCGATAGCTCCAAGAAGCCTCAGCTAGTTCCCAAGAATGGTGACGTAAAAGCAAAGAAGCGGATAATGGAAGACAGCGATGACGATGATGATTTCGTGCTAAGCCACAAGAGGAGAAAAGGTTAAACAAACCATACTCAAAAAGCCATCTGTTTGTACAACAATTACAGCTCCAGCCTTCAGGTACACTTAGACAACCATCATAAACTATGAAAAAAACGACGAATTTGACACATTCTTTCACTTCTGGATCAAACAATAAAGTTGTTGTAACTTGTAGCAGCCTTCACATTTCAAATTGTAATCCGATTATACACCAAATTTGTGCCTGTTTATGGATCTTGATCTTGAATTTATCATATACTACTATACGTTACATTCGACTTCTCGTGTGCCATCTATGATTCTATGCAAATGCAGAGTCTTGAATTGACAGACAGATTGAATGCTAAATCTTGATAGCCTGATTTGTCATATTGGTCCATAAATGCTCATTGCCAAGGCCGAGGATAGCCTCTGCCACGGAGATGCTGCAACGTGACCGTGTTATGGAACATCAGCAGAGGGAAAAATCATTAAAAACTTCCCCAAATGTTAAAGGAAGCTAAGAGAAAGATGCAGAAGAAGCATGATCCAGGTCAGAAAACCAAATTTAGCATTCATAAATACACACATGGCTCTACATGTGACACAAACACAGAAAATAAATATCTACATTGCTCAATAAATACACACACACATTGAACTTAGATAAAATAAAAAATTGATCTTGAAACTTGTTATGGTGCAAACATGGTCCTAACATGAATCTCCCCCTAAAGTTTTATGGGATTGAACAACTGGTCCAGTTTGCATTGGGTGGATGGATTTGTTGTTGCCTGAATTGGAGAGTGGAGTTTGGCAGCTCATTGATTGGAGAGAGAGAGAGAGGGAGAGTTGATGGATGGTGAGCATTGAAGTGTAGGGGCCATCACTGTTTAAGCAATAGGTGGAATAGGACAAACCACAGCTTTCTCTTATGTGGCAACACGCACTAAACACACACTGAGGGTGAGATTTTGACATGGTAAAAGTGAAACATTTGATCTCAAACCAACAGCATTAGGAAAAAACTTTCATCCCTTATCCACAATTGAATTTGTATCCATTTTCCATACAATTAATTTTGCACAGTTTAGTATAACAGTGTTTTGTGTTGTTGTTTTGTCATATTTGGGGAAAAAATGTTATGTGTATTTATTACTATCCGTGATTAAATAAAATTATACAGTGGTCAAAATCAAAAGTGGTGGATATTTTGTGACAGAGTGGTCAAACTAAAGCTTTTCTGCTTATTTATGACATAATATTGGTACATTTAATAAATAAGTCAGTTTTTGTCAGGAATTTATCATGTCAAGAAAATTATCATTCGATTTTTTTTTTGAAAAGGACTTTATTCTTACAGAAACTGAATATCTAAGTAATTAGTTAAATTATTTTTTCCGAATTGGCGCTTTCTCTAGGTTATTTATTGACGTGATGTACAAAGTCATCTTGAAACTTTTAATTAAGGGAAATTTTTAGGCTAAAATATCTAAAAGTGTGGAATTCCACTACTCATTTAACAATTTAAATTTTACGAAGTTATACACTGAACTTCAAAAAATAAATAAAAATTTCCAATTCAATCTGAGGGGAAAATCTACTACTACAAGTTTAATATGCTATTGTAGAATTTTGAACTAAGAATTAAATCTGCAGTAAATTAAAACTCCTAGTTACTGACGAAAGTTTAACATGTGCATGACATCACTAAGAAGACCAATAAAAAAACAATGTGTAAAATGAATTTTAAAATGCCTTAGAACACGCATCAAATTTTGTGTTCATTTTCCTTTTTTGTTTGCAAATCGTTTTTCTATTTTTCACTACATTTTTTAAAAAAACAAAGATTCATTCCTCCTTTGGAAAGTCAAACTACAAACATATATATTAATATTACGACAAATAATCTTTCAATAATTCTTTTGCAGAACTCGCGGGACTTGTTATAATGAAGTTTATGTAAATTTATTTTCATCATTTGTTACAAATTAAATACGGAAACAATTTTCCATTTACTATTCAAAGAGAGGAGAGAGGATCAATAATTCAATAAATAATGTTGATTGAAATCTAGAACCTTACCTTAGAATACTAGAGAGAGAGGGAGAGTTCATCTCCTGTCCCAAATCTTTTTCTCTTTTTTCATTTTCTAATTCTTTTTAATTACAGTATATAGTAATAATTTTAAAAATAATTTCATTTTAAAAAATGATTTAAACTGATTTCGTTTTTCAAGTTGCATCGATATTTTTAAGAAATGTGATAATTCAGTTTCATATGTTTAACACATGTGACACATTGTTGTACTAATTTCTGACATGAAATAAATATAGTATTTAACAAAGAGATATCAATTTATCCCGTTTATATGATATAATGGTAAAGTAGGTATTTTTCAGATTTAATTTTTCATTACTAATGTTGTACATCAGTAGTTACAAGGGTCCCTGGATTTAAAATAATAGTAGTAGCAATAATTATTATTTAAAAGAAAAAATGTGGGAGAGAGAGATAGCTAGCTAGAGAGATCAAGGTGTTATATTAATTATATATATGCATACGGATTCTTTATTTCATCTTGTAATTTATTTGTGCTGACAAGTTACATAAAAGATGTACAAACAACCAAATATCATTAAAAAGAATTTGATAGTTTTAAAGGATCCAACAAATACATGTAATTAATTAATCTGCGCCATTAAAAGTCACAAAAATTAGTCCAGTACGTTGGCGTTGCATTTATTTTATTCCAATGCATTTTTTTGAAATTAGTTCTAAATATTGAATGAGAACACCAAATATTTATGTCAATGTAATTTCCCCATCCCTCACCGTACATCTGCAGTAGAAAAATAGTTATGAGCCTAATTATTGTATCATACTGATAAATTTCTTCCTCACATAAATATTTATCATTGAAATGTATATACAAAATACTACTAATATTTATGAATAAAATGAATTTTGTTTCTAAGAACTAAGTTTTCATATTACTAAGTTTTTTTTAAGACAATGAGTCACTTGTCATATGACAAAACCATGTTTGGAAGCACACTTCATAATATAATGGAGAAAAGAAGAAAAAAACAAAGTGTGCTAAATAAAGACGATAATAATATCGGAAGTTGAGATTTGATAACTACACTACATCATAGTCTTTTTCAATAAGGTTAGTTGCAAATAGCCATATTTATCTTTATAAGATAGTTTGAAATTGTGGATTTTATCCTTAATTTCTTTTATGCAATGTTCACCACATAATTAAGCATTCAGTTAGAAAATACAAATTCTAAATCAAAAAAATAGTATTTCTTTTCTTAATTCATGGTAACTCAAAACTATCGATCTTAATTTTATTTTAACAAACATCAAAAAATATACCAGGAAGATTATAAACAGCCCGATTGAATAAGTCCCAAAAAAACTAACTCTTAAACTATTAATTAATTAATTAAAACCAAAATATCTCACCAATTAAATTTCGTTCATCTCGATATTCTAAGAACATTAATCGTGTCCATAGGTGTTACACATGGGTTCTTTAAATGGGGAAGCAAAGATAAATGGACCGATAATATTAATTATTTAATCAAATATAATATATTATTATATTGATGCATTATTGATGCCAAAAGTATCACGGTCAGATATTTTTATGGGCCGGGACTAGATTTGATTTGAGTGCAAAAATTAAGACAGATATAATCATGAGATTAAACCTTTTATATAAAAAAAAGTTTTTGAGTGGATCAATTAATCTAAGCTTGATCGACAAAACAGGAATTAATTAACTTATTTATCATTTGTCTTAGTATAATGATTAAAAATCATATCGTTCTCAAATCTCAATTAATACACATTGATAATGACACCATTTACATATATTTGCAATGATATGATTTAAAAGAACATTCGAGTTAGGGGGCCCTCAAGTTTTTTTTTTTTTGTAATTGAAAGTGATTTTCAGCATGTTGTTGAAGTTGCATTAATCTACACTACTGCTCAACTCCAATCTTATTATAAATGAAAGCTATTATCACATTCGTTTTATCCTTTTTATTCGGATTAAACTAAGATAACTCTTCACATAATTTTTACTAGATTTCATGTTTTTCACTTCTTTTTATATATAGTTTCATTTGAGTAATTTTTGCCATGTACATTATTTTTATGAACAAGAAAATAATCAAAGATCTAAGTATAATTTGCCATGACTTAGTTTTTCATTAAAAAAAAGGAAGTAACTAATTAAGTAAGGTCATAGCTTGGTAGTACTTCATTCCACAATGCTTGGACAGGGTTCGAGTTAAAAAAAATCCATCAA
The DNA here is from genome assembly GCF_023119035.1 of Salvia hispanica. Taxonomy (NCBI): domain Eukaryota; kingdom Viridiplantae; phylum Streptophyta; class Magnoliopsida; order Lamiales; family Lamiaceae; genus Salvia; species Salvia hispanica. Next base: position 2,235,876 of record NC_062967.1, on the reverse strand, counting down.
TTCTAACTGCATCCACATATATATAATTTCAAACGTTTTAATATATGTATTTATATATTCATTAAATCAAAAAATGGAGCAATAAAAGTAGATAATAATTATGCACATAGGGAAGGGGAAATAGTTGGTCCACAAAATGTTAAATTGGGGTGCACAAATGAAAGGGTAGGGGACTTGACCCAATTGAGATGTGACTAATTAAGATCAATGCAACTGCTACCAAACCAAACCCTAGGACCCCTACCCCCCCACCCCAAAACAAAATAAGAAAGAATATGAGGTCCAAATAAATTGGTATGGAAAATATATGATTTTTTAATGAAATTGTGTATCCACCGTTGCATAGTGATTGGTCAATCATTTAAAGTTACAATTTATTGAACAATAAATATACAACGTTCTTTTGTATGCAAGAAAATATGCAACGTTCTGTCACTATTGTGGATTGGTTATGGGAGTGCACTAAGTAATAGACTAATAGTGTGATGAATATCCCATCAAATTACAAATTGAAAATGACTAAAATTTGTTTAGTTAGGCATTTGGTTAACCAAATGTTAAATAATTTTATCGTTTTGATTAATCAAAATATAAAGAGATGCGGTTTTGATTGAAACGACGTTGTTTTGATTATCATGTCATATTCGGTTTTCCCCATTACACTATAGTATTACTATTTCATGGTATATGTTATTGTTTTTCATCAAGCAAATTAGGTTGACAACCAAAAATATTTGTACAAGAAATCAATTTGGAAATACAAAAAAAAATTGAATGAAGCTATTTAACTTGTGATGGATTAGTGTGTGTTGACAGGTTGTATATTGATGGTCAAAACAAACTTTCTTATTTATTTAGCAAACTATATACATGTATAATTAATGATGATAAATCAATCTCTCACAAGGCTGCTTCATGTCTGAAATCTGATGTCTAAAATGGGTAGTTATCGAAAATATCAATAATTATATTTTTTTATTCATTTTGTTTTTTTACACAGAAAGACAAAACATTGTGTCTCAAAGGGGAAGATATACAAGCAACCAGAAAAGATATATCAAATTCTTTTATTAAAAAGTTAGGACTTTTACATTTTCCCCCCTCCATGGAAATGGACCCATTTGCTGAAATCTTCAACTTGTCATATTTGCTCGGGACCAAAGCAAACATAGGCCACAATATATAATATACTATCTCACAATATAAATAATTTCCATGAAATTGAAATTTAGTTTTGTTTTGTCACTAGCATATAGTAGTACTACATGTTAATTTTAATTGTACTTAGTTTTTAGCTTGATTTATCTAGGGGGATTAACCCAAAATCTGTACAAAAATATGATTAAAATATACTCCTTAATAGAAGTTCAAACCTATAAATTCCGCATTCAATTAAACTACAACCCAAATAGGACTGATTCAATTAAACTACAACCCAAATAGGACTGATTCAAAACCCGATGGACTAGCTCGATCGATATCACTATAATATGCACATTTACCCACAAACTCCTATAACCTAATACAAGTTCAAACCTATAAATTCCACATTCCATTAAAACTACATCACAAAGACGGATTCAAAACCTGATGGACTAGCTCGATTGATAACACTAATATGCATATTCACCCACAAACTCTAAAATAAATGTGAATCACCGGTAAAAAGTAAAATCTTCCATCATGTCCGCAAAAGATGTGTGCATATTCACAAAACATAAAACATGTTAGTATTCTTCCTTTTTCACATATCGATCGCTCTCATATGTCAAGTTACCAAATCACAACAATTTCACGAGGCATGTCTCTTGGTAACTAACTAAATTTACTTTTGAAGGATGGAAAGGGAGAGAGTGTACGTGAAGCCATGCATGTGAGAGAAAGGCTTTATGTATGAATTTGATACATCCCTCTCTCCATAATCTTGTGGATGATTGATGACATATATTTACAATACGTGTTTGATCATTATAACAGTGTTAAATGATTAAATCCACAGTGTCAACATAGGTGAAAATCAGTAACACCTTGAAATTGAACCAAAATAGTTGCGTGGTGTATAATTGAATGGGGCCCCACTTCACAAACCGGGTCGGGTCATCCACCCATTTCTCCCTTTTCATGACTCAATGATAGTGCACAAAATTAAAAATAAAATAAAATAGGGTGTCACTCCTTTTTCTATTGCATATATATTCATTCCATTTTTCTCTCTTCAAATCAAATTCCCTCTCCTCCTTTGATCTCATAATTTGTACATTTTCCTAACTAGGAAAGCTAATGTGAATTGCCAAATCCCACACACTCACTAAAATTACTAAAAAGGGATCAAAAAAAAAATCATGGCTTCACCAAAGCAACACACTTCGGCGGAGGAGCAGCAGTCTGCTGCTCCTCCGCAGAAGGCCAAGCGGATTCGGGAGGGGAGCAGCTCCGGGAGCAGCAAGCACCCGGTCTACCGCGGCGTCCGGATGCGGAATTGGGGGAAATGGGTGTCGGAAATCCGGGAGCCGCGGAAGAAATCGAGGATCTGGCTCGGCACGTTCCCCACGCCGGAGATGGCGGCGCGTGCGCACGACGTCGCCGCGCTGAGCATCAAGGGCGCCTCCGCCACGCTCAATTTCCCCGAGCTCGCGGCGGCGCTGCCCCGCCCCGCCTCCCTCAGCCCCCGCGACGTCCAGGCCGCGGCGGCCAAGGCGGCGGCGATGGACAAATTCGAGATCCTATCGCCGGCGAATTCGTCTCCGTCTCCGTCTTCCTCCTCGTCGTCGATTTCGATTTCGTCGCCGCCGTCGCTGGTGTCGTCGATTGACATCTCCGCGGCGTCGGAGGAGCTGGGAGAGATCGTGGAGCTGCCGAGCTTGGGATCGTGCTTCGATTCGGTGGAGATGGGGAGCGATTTCGTGTACGTCGATAACGCCGCGATCGAGGGGTGGCTGGATCCGCCGCCGCCGTGGAGCGGCGGCGCCGCTGACGACGGTGGGGTTTCTGGACTCTTTTCGTTGTGGAATTACTGAGACCCAATTTTAAGTGTTTTTTTTTCTTTTTTTTTTTTTTTTGCAGTTTATTTTTAAAATTCATGTGTAGTTTCTCGTTTTAATTATTTAAGGGCTAAATATTTTCCCTTTTTCCATCCCATCTTTGTACAAATTTCACCTCATTAAAATTCCTCAACTCTTCTTCACTTTTCTGAAAATTAACACTATAATTAATCACAATCATAACAAAACAAATAAAAATTACTCCCTCCGTCCAAAAAAAATAGAGCACAGTTACCAGTTTTGGCTGTCCACAAAAAATAGAGCACATTCATTTATGGAAAGTTTTCAACAAATAATAACCATATACATTATTTCACTAACACTACTTCTCACTTACTTCTTTTCCTTCTCTCTTGCTTTTTTGTTCTTTCTCTCTTACTTTACCAATTCTACATTAAAATCTGTGTCATACACAAATTGCTCTATTTTTTGGCGGACGGAGAGAGTATTTAATAATCCGCTCACAATAGAAATTAGACTTATTTTTCAATGTTTCTATATGCGGTAAATGCGAACTGCGGTGGATAAAAATTAAAGTAGAAATATGATCAACAATGGTAAAAAAAATAGGATGAATTATTAAATAGTAAAAAAATGGAAATAGTTGGAAGCAATAAAAATGGTCAGGTGTGAAATTTACGGCGCCAATAAATATTTATGGACAGTAAGCATTTCCATCTTATCAGAGGTGGTTGGTTGGGAGTTAAATTTATCTAATTTTTTTAATATTCTTCTTTTTTGACTGGTTGGAGTTTGATGATAAGAGAATCTAAGAAACTGACAAGTTTTCCAATAACGGCAAACAGTATTCCTATCGTTATCTTCCATTTCTATTACCATATTTGTAATTTTACACATACATAAAAAAAAATGAGCAAGCTTTTGACATTCGGAAATTATGATAATTTTTCCCTTTGTAGCTTTTTATTTTTGGAATTATACACAGCGCATTTGGAATTGGAAATTTCTTGAGCCGTTGTGGAATTGAGACTTATTTGTCACTATTGTATCAAACGTTACACGATCTATAAATAGAAATGGAATTTAGCTAGTGTCCCTTTCAAATATTACTAACGGAAAAAGGAGAATGACTTTTTGAATTTCTGTGATTTTCAATTAGTTTGAGATAGTGTAGGTTTTGTTTTGAGAAAATAAAGGTGTGTACACGTTTTTAATTTATGAGAAAAGGGCTTTTGTCATTAATCATACTCGAGTGATTTAGTTCAAGTGTTATTTTCATGAACATCACTCTTTTTTAGTCCACATTTAGCATTATTTTTTTTGTTTTATGTATTTAGTTTAATTTTAAAATTAAAAAAAAATTATTCACATTATTAATTTTATAGTAATAGATTAAATAAAAATAATTTATTACTAGTATTTTTTAGGGTTCTCTTGAAACACCAAAAATTCAAGATCTCAACTATAAAATGAACTATACTCCATCATTTATAGAATTAATTTCTATTTTGACCATCATATACAGTATTATTAATTAAATGAAACCACCGAGTCCTTCGAATCCATCCCTGTCACATTCTTTGTATTTTGACATCTTTATTAATTAAATAATTGAAAATACTTTTTCTCAACTCGTGCTATTGTTCTTGACATTGGATACAATTAAAATATCTTTGTTTCTTGTTAGTACTATTTGTTTATTTTATGCAGTAAAATTGCTTGTTGTAGGCATCTTAGCCAGTTCAAGAACAATTAATGTAACTAGCTGCTGGCATATTCCTTTTTGATAAATAGGAGTACATCTTTACAGAGAATATTTGTTTTTTTATTTGTATTAGTTATAGAGAAAATAATTAAATGACATCACGTGTATTAAAATGTGATTAGTTAGACGCATGCAATAAAACCGTTCAGTAGTGTTTGTCTGTTTTATTAGGTAAAAATGCACAAAAAATAAATTAGATGGAATTTTTAGAAACATTTCGATCTAACTACGCTATTTAACTGGTTTTTATTCTTGTTTTGTTAGGTAGTTGTTGAATATATGATTCCCATGTGCAAAGGGTAAAATTAGCCTTTTAATTTGGGAAAATTTAAAAATAATAAATTTAATTCTTTGCACTTTTACTACTGCCCCAACCCCAGAAACTTAACTAATTCGAGTATTAAATTTAAATCATTGGTTTATTGAGACTAATTTCACATGAATACTCATGTAGGAGCATATTCTTTTGTAATTAAAGTAATTATATTATTATTATTATTATAGAGGTTGAGTGAATCAAAAAATTAATTCGATTACTTGACTAAGTGAAACCGGAAAAAAAAACTAGTACTACTTTATAGCTATTCAATGTTGTATAGCTACAAGCCTAGAGTTGTTCACAATTAAATCACATTTATTTGTGAAAATGTTTTTTGTGTTATTAATCCGGGAAAATTAATTATGTCTTTTGTACTAGATAATTTATTATTTCTATAATATATACATGTTCTAATGTTTCATTAATTCTGTTATTGAGTAGGCAAAGAGTTGAAAGCGTTACGCCTAACATATTTAAAGCTAGCAAATACATATCGATATTCTTATTTATTAGTTAATTAATTTGACCAGAAGCTTTTCCATTTATGGGAAGGGAACTAGTGACCCAAATCATCTACTTTCACGTATTTGACTTCACATTTAATTAAGGATTCGAGAAAAATTGTTTAGAGAAAATGTCCAGCCAAAAAAATAACAATAATAATAATAGTTGAGTGTGATTCTTGTTGCCCAAATTCAATTAATTTCTTGTAGGAAAAGGGATCTTTCTGGCTTGTTATTCTAATAATTAAATCCTAGCTTGTAGAAAATTATAACAATTGTTTAATCATGGTTATAATTTCTAGTTCTCCTTTTTATAATTTAAACAAAAAAATCAACCATTTTCTTGTAAATTTTAATTTTCTATATATATGACATGATGATTAAAACTCTACACATCACTATTAAAATAAGATCTTCTTATATATCTGTTTTGTTGAATTAAATTATGAAATACACCTAATTGCATATCTCTTTCAAAACAACTAAAATTGATTGAAGTATATGCACCTATTCAGCCTCTGCCAACTGTAACTCTTCAACACACAAATTGAAAGGACTTATTTATAATACTAGTAGTAATTAATTTTCTTGTCTTGTTATTTTCTCCTTTTTTTTATGGTCCAATTTGAAGAAAACGCACTATTAAATATGATGATGACTCGATCTTATGCATCGTCATAGATACAAGTTAAATCATCTCCACTATTAAATTTTTTAGTAGATGTCAATAGACACAACATAGAACATATTTGGATTCTTAAAAAAGCGAGCTACATAAAAATTAATTAGATAACATGTTTTTTTAGTAAGATATATAATTAGAAGCCACGGGGAGTGATCAATTGCTAACTCATCATTTAATTGCTAACTACAACTAATTTAAGGCCATAGGATTTTAGAAAATGTGTGGTCTACAATTTGCCACGTGTAATTTTTATTTTTATTAATTAAATCGAAAAAGATAAAAAAATTCCAAATTAGGGTTTTAGATGAAAATGTCAATATAGTGTTCCGAAAATATCAACTCAATGCTTTGAGAATGTCAATACAATGCGTTAAGAATGTTAACTCATTGCTTATATTGACATTCTACATGTATTATATTGACATATTTTATATAGTATGTTGACATTTCTGCTTGTACGAAAAATTTTAAAAATTTTGAATTTTTTTTTCATATTTTGACGTCGGAACATATGCATGTATGATATCGTTGGAATCCTTATGAAATTATCTATAATTTGATATATGTTATATGAATTTAAAGTTTTGGGATTTCTTTTAAAAGTTAGTTATAACTAAACATGTAGTTAATTGACATTAATACCCCTATTGATATTTTTTTGAATTAATGATTATTATTTAATTATAGTTAACAATTAAGTTATGAGTTAGCGTATAAGCCACTATTTATATCGATGCCTTAGTCCTTGAATTAAACAAATTACCATCCCAATAAATAGTGGGACGTATATTAATTACACTTTTTATAAACCAATTTTTCCTTTTTGCAGGAGTTCATATTATTACTTTTTACTATTCAATACCTATAAAAAGGAGTAATCTATAGTCGTAATTTGTTATACGTTTATACTTTCATTTATCATTAAATTCGAAATGGTAAATAATCTGAATCTGAAATACTAACATTATATATATGTGTAAAAGAGGGGGCCCACAGATTTTCGTGGTGTAACAGCAAATATATACTTTCATACACCTACCAATATGCTTGTCCATGAATGTTAAATAAAAATTATAAATAAATTTGTATAATATGGATAGATATTAGAATATTATTGACATTTCTTTTTCAGAGTAGTACTTGACATGATCGACCTGTTTAATTTATTATTTTTATTAATTTCTTAGTAATTTATCTTCTGTCACACATTTGATGATTTGAAGTTGTTAGCTAGCTAATCACAAAAATTTACAAAAAAGGAGGAAGATAACAAAAATAAAAATAAAACATAGAATGAAAAGAAAAGTACAATAAAAAAAAATAAATGACACAAAAAGATGAAATAATTATTTAGAATAATGAGCTATAGATACTTAGGTAGTTATATACTTACAGTACTTAACAGTCAACCAATAGAATAAAAAATTTCCAAAGACAGATTAATAGTATTATTTTATAGTTAATTATGGGGAAGCAACCAATAAGGTGGCATTCTCACACGCTTCTGATACTAATATAGGGTTAGTCACGTGATTAATACATCAATATATATTATTTCTTATAATAAGATCCTATTAGTCGATTGAATATTGAACCAACTAATCATTCATCCACAAATATCTATTTCATGAAGTGACTTAAAAATGGATTAGTAAACGACCAATTGCGGTGTTGACAAAAAGAATATTAGTATTAATTTATTATTTTAATTGTCACTAAAGCAATGTGCTATTTGCAATAATTATGTTTAATTAGTTTAATCTCAAGCACGTGAGTTTGCCGAGCATAAAATGTTGACTGAATATAGTGAAAGCATGAAAGGTGATATTTTGCATGGATTCCCACAATTAGAATCGCACAGGTTGCTAAAAAATCATAAAAATTGATCAAATCTTAATTAGTCCTTCAATTTATAAAAAAAAATCAACTAGAATATTTATGAAGTGTTGTGTTAAAATTGCAATTGATATGACTATTGAAAAATCATACATAAACATCACTGGCGATCATTTAAACTATGTTGTCTATTTATAAAGGAAATGGTGTTGTAGTTAGAAAACCATCAACAATATATTACACGTAGGCAACCAATTTTTTATGTTGTTGGATTGCGAACAAAGTCAAATTTCATAATTTTTTCGACGGAATTTTAAAATCACAGGACAAACTAGAATTTAATCAAATTACACTGACAATTTTCTCATTAAATTAATATTGGGCTATGATTAATTAATGGTAGTTTATCCATGATATTGTAATATTCGTGCAATGGAACTTTTGGTTTTGATAAAAGAAAACTGGAATAACATGATAAAATGAATAATGGGCTAGTCTTGTAATCAAAGGGTTGTTAGAAGGATATACTTTCATTAAAATGATTAAAACCTTGTAATTAGGAAACCTTAATTAAATTTGATGTGTTTTCCAAAATGCTTGGATGCATGTATGCTGAAATAAAAGGCTTGAATTTTTTGAAACGTGGAAGACTTTAATTGATTAATTCCAATGGTGTCATTGTTGTCATGACTAGTATTACAGTGGAGCTTTAAATTTTTCCAGACAGTAAAAGAAAAACTCTATACAGTATATTATTTTTATTAATTTATAGGAGTATTCATTTTACTAAAGGTAATATGCTCTATTACAATATTACTTTATAAGAAATAGTAGTATTTTTTTTTTCTTTAGCCCATTTTCTTTCTTTTCGTTTCTAGCATTTTCCTTGTTTTTTTGGCTGCCAAAATCGAGCATGTATTATGTTTCCGACAACAGTGAACAGAATTGTCGATAATGTGCAGAAGAAATAGTGATGAGGGGAAGAGAGGTGGACGAAAACTGCCCATCAATTCTATTTTCCATCTCAATATATTTTCATTTTCAAGAAGCACTACAATAATTAAAATTGGACAACTCAATATCAAAGACATACTCTCAAATATGGTTGGTGTTTGATATGATGTTACATCATATACACCTATACGCCCTCATGATGCGGATATGAGCCAAATATACACATTAGTATATTACGTGTATTGTTCATTTACTTCTATTTTTCTGGTTTCTGTGTGATTTTAGACAGAACGCTTACTTTGTTAGTACTTTGTTGTTTCTTTGATTTCGTTACTCTTTGTTGTTGTATTAATCTTTTGAATTGTTTTATATATTGCACCGATTATATATTAATGTCATTTCACTTCCAGTGAAATTAACAACATTAAGAAAATAGAATTTTCACCTCTCGTAGGATTCGAACCAGGTGGTGCATCCACGATGTGCCGTATATATATAAATTATAATATAAAAAATAAACTTAGAGGGGCCAGCATCCTTAAATGCTATATGAATTGTGTAAGGACTTACATATTTTTTTGTATGAGAAGAAACAATGAAATGAAAATGATGGGACGATGTTAGGATTAATAATAGTACGAGTTGGTCATTCTGTGGTTGCAATTTGAGACCTCCAAAGTCAGTTTTAATTCAACACAAATTATTGAACTCCACCACCCTACCTAGGGGCCATAAATACCTATTTTTCCATATGTTTTTATAATATTTCTCTAATAATTATAATATTCTTACTCCTATATATATGCATGATTTGATGATTAGATTCTTTTATTGTAATATAAACGACAAAGGGTTTAATAATGACGAAGAAGAAAGGAGAAATTTCGATGACGTTTGAGCCATTAAATTATATATATTGTGGTTGAATAAATTATGTGACACCCCATAATACACACATAAGTATATGATTTATGTGTCTTATTCGCTTTCTCAAATTGTATTCATAACTTTACATATTCATTAATTTAAATTGTTTATAACTTCGGTAATCATTTTCAAATCATATAACGAATTTTAATATGTCAACTAATTATTTTTTTTGTTTCATATGTAATCCTTTTTTTCTTTGGGATGCAAACAATTATTGACTACACCCATATGTATGTGATATTAATAAAAGGAAAATGTATAATATTTTTATAAATTGTCACCGGAAATTATTTATGAGAAAAGGAAAGGGGAAAATGAAAGGATGGCCCAGTCACTTTGTCGCTAGCGTGGACATGAGTTGAAAATTAGGGTTTCTTAGCAAGATTCAAATCTTGCTGCACATATTTTAATGATTTATTTTATGTTTAATTTTTAATTTGAGTATAAAAAAAAGGAGGAACAACAAAAAGAGTGGATTTTGTTTGAAATTTTCCGACTAAAATGGATGTCACACTTTTTGTCTGCAAATCATCCATTTTATTTCATTTAATGCGGAATATAAAGACTAATTTTTCGACGCCAGCCGAAATCCAAGAAAACAAATTATTACTATATCAGATTTTCATTGAATTCATGAGGTTGACCAAATAATTTTATAAATGTTTTTTAAAAAATATTCTCTGTTTACTTTCGTAAATTAATGAGTGAGTAGCCGAAATTTCTTCTATTTTATTAGTTGACCAAAATATTATTTCAGCAAATTTAATCTGAAAAGTTAGTTGCAATGTTTCCCCAAAAAATAGAGGCCACCCTCTCTCACACGTCGACATTAAAACTTATTCAAAATAAAATAAAAATATAATATTTAAGTGATTATACGTATACCATCTACAAAGTTCTTCAATGATTAAATGGTTTTATTAAAAAATTAATTAGCTATACCGCCTTCACAAAACGTGACGTATTTATACATGTATTTGACATTATTTGAGCGTGGCAAGAAGTATACAAAATTGAAGATATTATTTCTACAAAACCCTAAACTATTAGGTAGAAGCCAATAAGATTTGAACAAGACATATTTTGGTAGAATTGACTACGTTTATAATATATAAACTATGTGTTTAAAAAATACAGGTTGTTAAATAATTGCAAATGCGAACCGACGTCGTAACTGAAATGTTTTATTTTTATTATTATCAAATATATTGTCGGGAACAAGAATGGTATAGTACAAATGGGACCAATCCGGGTAGTAAAAACTATTATTAAACTCCAAACTATGAAAATTATATTTAAACTAACAAAAGAATAACATTAATAACTAATCCCAATAATATCGTGTATTTGCATGAGTAATTAGGGAATAAGTACAAAAATCCTACGTGTACAGTGGAATTAAGAAATGATTATGTGTGACCCAATTTGATTCAGTTAAGATTCGCTTTAATACCACCATACTAATAATAGAATTATTAATTGCTGGTAGGCCTATAAATTAATCTAAGTAGGGTTTATTACATAAATAATAATTCCTCCACTAGCTAGTTAGGGTTTTCTAGCAATTAGCATTATCTGAATTGGGAAACAGGGGAATTTTGTAGGGGAAAACCCTAATCTATTGTTAGAGAGTCCCAAGTGACTATTAATCTAGTAATTAAAGGTATGCTGGTGTGTCACACATATGTTTTGTATATTAGCAACCAGATAATAGTTATATGAAGTATATGAAATTTGAAAAATTTGTGATTAGTGTCATAAAGTGATAAAACATTTAAGATTAAATATTAAACTATAAAATTTTAATTTTTCTCTTAATTGTCTCATTTTTGTATAAAATGACATCTTTTGGTGATCTATAAAATAAGGTGAACTATGAATATTTCGTGATATAAAACGTTATGGAGACAACCAGATTCGCGATATAAATGTCTATTATCCAATCATAAACATTTTGGCTAGTGCTTAATATTTTTAAAAAATATTGTTCGTATATCTTTATTTTGATTCGAGTCAGTTTCACTTCACCCATATTGGCCTTTCTTTTTTTGAGTTTGTCTCGATATTTTAATTAAAAGGATTGATTTGAATTTTAAGTTTTATAATTGATCAATTGGATTATGTTAATTTCAGATTATTTGAATAGAAAATTTAATTACATTCATGCAAACGCCCCTAATTATATTTATAATTCCGTTGTAACTAATGAGATTTTTTGTTCAAAGTGAAACGTTAGGATGCTTAATTATGCCATTTTGTGGATATATTGTTAGGGAAGTGTTAGGGTGTCACCGCCTCTTAAAATAACATCATATCACCATCATTAATTCTTAGCCAATCATTTGTACATGTGGACGAATAATAAGCTGCCATGTGGCAAAAAAACCTAAAAAACACGGCCAGCAATATGGTACACTTTATACAGCAATTTTTCTCGGTCAGCAATATCCAACAGGTTATACAACAGTCTATAGATTGTTGTGTAGCGTTTATAATATTGTTGTATATGTAGTGTCACCGTATCACTTTAAGAGGTGTTGTCATTTTAACACAAATCTATATTGTTACGTATGATCAACTTATATATGTTCAGACTTTAGAATCAGTTTATATATATATATGAGATTGTTGACCGTAAAATGTGATACATCTCAAACTCGACATTCGATTAAATGTATGTATACAGGTTGGTTATGATAATTAATGTTTTATGTCGTATTATTACAAGTTGGACATTTTAATTTTCTTTTAATCACCATTTGCACAAATATCAATTTAATTTTATTATATACTAGTAGTATTATTCTTTCTACTACCAATTTTTAATTATTTTCTAATTTGTGGATAGCAATAAGCCAAGTTTTGTTTGATTTTATTATTTTGTTTCAATTAGAGACTTAGAGATTGCTTTGATTGATTTCATTTTTCTTAAGTTTCTTACTACTTTTTTGGTCTCTCTTTCATTTGAAATTGATGTCGATATTTTCCACTACGTCTGCAACGAATCATTACAAAGAACCTTTACAACTTATTGTATCAAATTTATACATAAAGCCATAAAGGTCGAAGCAATTAAGTAGTAATGCGATTTTGACATCTTTATAGGGTGCAAAATTGTCAAACAAGTTGAATAATTTCCCAATAAAATGCAGATCAATATAAAACCACAAACTACAAAAGTACAGAAATAAAAGTACTATATAGTATATTACTGTCATATTATTGCCGACCTCGATACTTTAATTAACTAAAAAGAGGAGGCATAGTATATTGACTCGTATATGTGTAATTTGTGTTCATATATACATGAGCATGATCTACATGACTTATGCTTGATGTGTTATATTATATGAAAAAAATAGAGTGAACTGCAAAAATAGTTTTTTTTGACAATTGATCAGTTCTAATCTTTTCGTCAATGGTAAATTTTAATATTATAGGGTAATAACATATGAGGTGTTTTGATTATATCCACTAACATGGGTCATTTGATGGCATCTGAAACAATATTAAAATTTTCATTCATGTGTTTTATCCAGTCATGTTTTTCTTCGTTCAGAAATATGTGTCGCTCTTTATTTGTGCCTATGCATTGACGTTCACTCCCTGAAAGTCAAACCGCTTTTTGTTTGTGTCTATGCGTCGGCATCCACTCCCTATAAGCTGCTCATTGTCTATGTTTATGTATCGACGATCCCTCTTCATTTTTGATTCAGTGTTACCGGCGGAATAAAAAAAATTCGATTAATAAAATCTGAATTAATGTTGTCTTTATCACTAATAAACACTGCTTATAAATAGTAGAAACATACAATAAATAGTGATTTGATCATTGTAAGTTAATTTGTTTCATTTATTTTATAGTAGAACTATAAAACATCAAGTCAAAAAAGAAGAAAATGAAAACTATGGACTAGTTTATAAATTATAAATAATGTCGGCACAGGAACGATATTGGAGTGTGCTAAAATAACGAACGGTAGCACGGTTTTAGAGGATTGTGATGCTGCCACGTTTCTAATGTACGGCATCTCTGTCGCATGATTTTCACGCAACGCCCAGTCATTTTAACGCATTCCCGATTGCGGCTTTATTTAATGATTTATTCAACGACACTCGCACGTGATCTACAGTTTCCACGCACGTGCCTTTCCTCAAACAAAAAATCGACAAGTCCAACAACGGTAAAAATCAATTTTTAAAAAGTGGTAATAGTAATAGTTATGAAATGGGTTAATTTAATTTCAGAGTATTGTTTACATTCATTCATCTACACAACCACGATCTTCAAATAAAAATCTAAACGCAATGCAAATTAATTAATCAAATAGTGAAATGTGTAGTAAAAAGAAGGCTAGGTTACATATTTGAGACAATAATCACATTTCAAATATGAGTAATAACCAAGACTAATAGCAGTAATTTGATTTGTGATCTAAAGATTTCAAACATACTATATATATATATATATATGGGGTGTGATCAATTGCTAACTTTCTTAAGTTGCTAACTTGCTAACTCATCAACGCAATATATTAAAAATGTCAACACATAATTTTGTTAAACTTCAATATAATGGGTTGATATTATGTATTGACATTTTAATATTACTGTGTTGACATTTTTAATACACTGCATTGATGAGTTAGCAGAGTTAGCAATATAACGCACCTCCTATATATAGTACAAATATAGGTCGAGTGTAAATTGTTAGAACGATAATTAAATAATCTGTTGCAAAATCGCAAATTGATAGCAGTGATGATCGTACATAATTGTACGTACATAATCGAATTTTTTTTAATATTTTACATTGAAAATCGATTTATAAACATTAATGGATTTAAAATAAATTTCATACTAACCATTTTGCAACACTTCGAAAATATTTTAAAATTTAAACTTAAATATTCGTATATGTAAAAAAAAACTTACTTTTTTTTACTAAATATTGTATAATTAATTCAAATCAAGTTCGAAATCATGTTAAAATTTGACATAAAATTTCTATATCACTTCTTTCTTATTGCTACATATTCTATACTACAATAAATAACATAATTAGTTTTTAAGTAAATTCAATTAAATTTAAAAATTTAAGGATTACTATTATATAGATGTACAATTTATGTACATTTATCTTTTCTCATTGAATAAATAGAATTCAACTATATGAACGACACAATTATTAAAAATCCCCATCATGTTCAGTTATATTTACTAAAGATAGGTAACTTGAGTTACCACTATTATCCCTTCTTCACCCTTATAACATAAAATATGAAAGTATTAAATGTTCTCACTGTTTTTCATTGTGTGTTTTCCCAAATGTCCAATCTCTCCACACTATTCAAATTCTCAAAAATTAAAATATATTTTTCCCAACACATCAACCCTACGCAGATCGTGTTACATCTCGCGTTTCACTATCATCAATACGCGTCTTCAGACAACGCGTATGAGTGAACGAAAAAAAACCCTAATTTTCAACATCAATGTGTGAGGGTAAAAAACACAAAAATTTGGTGAAAATTTATAGTAATTCACTGTCTACAAGCATGAATGATAGCAACTGAAGATGAGTGGTGTCAGTCTGCAAGAAAAAAAAACATTAGGTTATAGTGCTATAAGGCTAAGTTGTCGGAAATGAGAGGGTAAAAACTTCAACTTGAGAGAGACATGCAAAATGAAGCCCATGTTGAGAGAGATATATATGTGACAGTTTTGTCTTGATTTTTACGAGTATGAGTTCATTATAGGATAAAATAAAATCATTGAGCAAGAGTTGTATGCTAAAAATGATGATAATTTATAGAAATAAAAATAAAACAAAACAAACCTATCAAAGTTTTTATTTATATATTTTGAAAAAATAGTGCACACTATTGTAGTTACGAATCTCCTCGTGATAGTCTTTATGACCATTGACAGTGGCCCGGGCCTCCAACGTCAAAATCTTGGCATTGTCACTGACGGTCACCGGTGGACTGACCTACACCCAAGGAGGGTTTGAGCCCCTCCAAAGCTACAGAAATAATTTTTATTTGTTTATAAATCTTAAACTTTTGATATTTTATGATATTCTTAGTGAAAAAGCCTCTATCGTCACAATAATAAACATGATAAATTTATTGTCACAAAATTTCAAATATTAAAATAGAATATATAGCTCGTAACAAACAATTTTCTGCGTCCGCCCTTGTCGGCACCATGACTTTGGATGTTGTATACTAATGTACAAATTCGATTTTGAATCAATATGTGTAAAAGTTCAACTAAAAAGGTGTTACGCTAAAAATAGTGCGTATGCACCACTGAAATTCAACTATGATCGACTTTTACATATTTAGTGGTCTCATTGTAGAATTAATGTGGCAAAAAAAAATGGACCACATAACTTTTTGATGTCTGACTCAAAATCTATCAGAATCATTACAGTCGATCTATGCATTTTTTCCAATTTTATTTCTTGTTGAATTTGCATTCAAATTTTGTCCATTATATTTGAGATTGGTTTTGATATATGGAACCTACAGCAAAGATATGATGACTTTTGAGAATGCAGACAAATGAAAAGCCATTCAAAGTGATCAGTTGCACATTATAATGTTGTTGTTTTTAGAGAGAGAGAAATGGGTTTGGTTTTGTCTTCTTTTTCTTTCTTTGGAGCTATGTCCATTATTTTTCTAATATCTTGTCGCATTGATATTGCTATTTTATTTATATTTGTGTGGTATGAGAGGTATTCACGTAGTGAATAATAAAATATCAACGAGATATGTGTAGATCTTTTTTTTTTTTTCAATACTCTTATGGCAACTTGTTCTTGGATTTAAATTTGATGCCTAATGAAACTAAATCATCATGGTTTGTACTCTTGAATCTTGATTATAGACTTTAATTGGTAATTCATCACTTTTTTCTCAATTATTTTAATTACATACTAATGAAATACTATAATGTGATAAATGACCCAACATACTTATCAGATTTGTAACACCCTCAATATAAAATCATAAACTAGGCTCTCAATATTTAGGAATTGTGGAATATTTTGAGTATAATTTATTGCTAAAAATAGCATCTGAAAAAAAAATTGTTTCTAGTGGGTTGTTTGAAAAGTTCTACATTTCACAATCCAAACTATTTGGGCTCTGAATAAATGTTAAAGAAGAAATAAATTATAGGGTGACAAAATAAAACGGTGAATTGTTAATTATATTTAGTTCTCAAATAAAAGAATTATGTAGCTATGGTATTTTAATACTTTCCTAAAGTAGTACTAGTATTTTTCATGCCATTTTATATTTTCCAACTCTCAACATAAAAATGGGCCCATTTCAACTCTCAACACAAAAGGCCCAATTAGTAATTAGATATTCAAAGAAAAAGAGATAAATTAGTAAAAAAAATTAGCTACTATCGTACAACAAAATTTTTGAGTAATGCTAAAAATAAAGATGCAACAAAAATGTAATGCCATTATTTGTTTATTTTATTTTTCTTTCTCAAATCAGTAAATATATCACTATGAAATAATGAGCCTTCACTGAATATTCTGGCAGATATAGCAAACTCATCTGGCAACCGCCGGAATTTGCACATTGGAGAGCAAACACGACGAGCCCGTAAAACTCACAGCCCCAAAATCTCAGTTTGAATGCTGAGCAGCTGAAGGAGAAGAAAAGGACCAGCTCAAAGATACGTAGAAGGTCAAAATCATTTCTGATCTGTATATACTGCATCGACATCATCCAGCTCAAGCAGTTTGGACGCCAGCTCCTTGTTTAACTCCATAGCCTCGTCATCAACCTGCAACCAAGAACGATAAGTACTGTAATCCTACACTGGGATCAGACACTTGAAACTACGAGAAAGAAGTCTTCAGGTCTAGAGCAGCAGAGATGTCATATAATATCAGATGTTGAATGAGGGTTTTATACATTACAGATTTGGAATCGTTTATTGGCATACCTCAACTGGCGTTATGGGAATAAGCTCGAACCCACCATCAGTTTCGAATGCAATTCCTTCCTCGCGTAGTTTTGCCAATATAGCAGCGTAATTCTCCATCGAACTTACAATTTTATAGTGTCTATGACAAAGAAAACGAGATGGATTAAAATAAATCTTGCAGTATATGCATTGAAAATTAGTATGATTCAAATGTTATGCACGAGAGAGAGAAAGACAGAGAGTTCTTGTTTCTTGGGTGAATCTAAAGCGTTGCTACCAGTAAAAGATAAAATATGACTACAAAATAGTGTAGTTCAAAAAGATATTGAGCATTTGGTTGTTATCAGGAAACAACTATACATACCTAGTGATGTGTAAACAATACTGGGAGGAATGATGGCACATACAGCAAATATGTAAAGATTGATGATCATAAATTGTATGCAAAGAAAAGTTTCTAAAACCTTTCAGAATCTTCTTCCGAATTATCTACATCCATCCAGGGCTCAATTATGTCCTCCGCACCAGCATCTAAGGCTATTATAAGAAGCTCGTCTTTCTCAACATCAGAAGCCTTTACAGTCGCAACTCTAGCTCGTCTAAACTTGAACATAATCGATCCAGAATCTGCCATCTTTCCACCACAGTCCTTCGCGACCTCCCTAATGGCCGCCACAGATCTAGTTACTTTATCTGTTAGCACTTGAACAATCATTCCTACCCCACCATAGCCATAGACCTGTGAATATAATTTGTTCATTTGTTATGATTACAAATCTTCCAAAAAAGTGAGTAAGAGATGATTACGACATGCCTAGAGTGAAAAACAGCTACTGCAAGTAGTACACAAGACCACCTCATAGAATTTCTCAATGTAGGATTCCTGGCCCTTCTCTGAAGCTCTCTTAATGTTGCGATCTAATATATCCCTCGGTATATCAAGCTCCTTTGCTTTCTCAAACAGAGCAGCCAAAGCTGTATTAGATACTGGACTAGCACCACCTTTCTTAACCCTGCAATTTCACAAAAGAAAATCCATTGTCTAAATTAAAATACTGAAAAGCAAGAATCTTGGAAGTTGTTTGAAAAAGTGCAAAGAGGTATAGAGGAGACGAATGCCTATTATGCAAAAGTATGAGGCTGTGATGGCTTGGCTCTTGTACATGGGTTAGAATGGGAGTTACGAGACAGTGAAAACAGTCATGATCAACAACAAACATGAATGAAAATAAATTGGCAAACACTGTGCATGAAATTTGAATAATGTAGCTTCACGTTGATTTTTAAGGTATGAGTGCTCTTCATAGTTCACTTTGAGTATAGCTGAAATGTTATGAAAAGTGCCATATCATTTCGTCCGATAACTGTAGCAACTAACTTACGCAGATACAACTTCCTTCCCAAATCTAGCATACAGCTTCCCCTTCTTAAGATCATTTTGAGTCTGCATTGAAGAAATAGAAAAAAAATCATAGAACCAAGTTGTCATTAATTTTTCAGATATGATATGATACAGAATCAAATCTAACTCCACATAGTTACATAGTTTATCGGCCTCTGGGCTAAGCTTAAACTGACAGTCCAACTAGCAAATTTAACGGCATTGCCTACTTGATAACTATGATCTCACAAACATCATGCATTGCTACAGGCATAGCAATCAAAACTCTAGTAAGCCTAAGAATCAGCAGCTTCCTTTCTGAAACATGTTTTCTGGTTCACATTTCAGCATTCGAGCAATGATGAGCAGCCAATTCCAATCTAAAATCGATTCTTATCTCATCACACAATTATGAATATGACTTATTTCTACATGTTAATGTGAATTCCATTCATAAAGAGTAAAATCTAGCGTTTCCCCTAAAATACACATGTAACTTTTATTTTTCCAGATTAATTGAAGGATAGCAAATCATTACTAAATTGCGCAAGACTAACCTAAAAATCTGTTAACACGATCTCTGTGAAATCAATGTGTTTCAATCCCTATTGATAAATCACAAAAATCACATTGCCACACACAATCACAGGGCTAAATTAAACACCTTTCTGCCGGCAATTTTACTCGATCGTCTGCCCATACACAGCGGCGCGCGAGTTGAGATCTTCCTCTCACAGCTTCCATGATTAAGCCCTAAAAACGAAGCCCAATCTCCAGAACACGAGCACCTAGAAATTGACGATAAATTTCTTATCGAATAACCATTTCCTGTGCCATAATAAATTGAATTCGTTAATCCAAATCCGACATACGCTGCAAAATCGATATCTAGAAAGCGGAAGGGTTTTAACTGTGGGGACTGAGAGAGCTCAGGGGTTTAACAGAAACCCCACTGGAAAATCTGGTGAGTAATGAACCAAAACCTCTGATTGCAGCTGAAGACGACATTTTTTTTCTATATTCGGGTGGAATCAAAAGCCAAAATTTCTTATCATTATGAAAAATTTCTTATCCTGGCCAATTCAATTTTTATTCGTAAAACCATTTTGCTTTTTCTTTTTTGCTTTTTCCTTTTTTTCATTTTTCTAGTTGTACACTTAATTAGGCGTATTTAATCAAGTTAGGTGTTGGATTACTACTTCCTCCGTCCACCAAAATTTGTCTCATTATTTCATTTCCGTCCGTTTCCTAAAATTTATCTCATTTCACTTTTATCATTTTTGGTAGTGGACCTCATATTCCACTAATTCATTCATATTCACATTTTATTAAAAAACTAATATATATAAGTAAGACTCACAATCTACTCACTTTTTCAACTCACTTTCCGTCAAACCGGGATGAATTTTCATGGACGGGGGGAGTATATTCCAAAAGAAATGATATTCATGAATATTCCGCTACAAAATAAAAATATAGTACGGATATAAATAGGATATTCTGGAATAAAAGTAGTGTAAAATTTATCCCATTTCGAGCATTTATTTGGTGAAAATTTAAATATGATATAAGTGAGTATGAAATTAAATTAATGATTTAAATATTTTATTATGTGATGTGTTCAGTTAATTGTAAGACCATCTTGTAAGACCATCTTCAAAGGTACACTAAAACTTAAAATAAGATAGGTAATTAATTCCAATAGTACTCCAAAACCAATCTCATTTTTTGTTTTTGAGAAAAAAAATACCTATCTTTAGGTTTACACTAAACTCAAACCCAAAAAAATTTCAAATTTTGTGAGTAAAAATAGCATAATATAGAGAATATTCTTTTAAGTTTGAGTTTAGGGTGTCTCCACCGTCGCCCTTCCCGTTCGCCCGTCGTCGACGGGCGACCGGACGTCCGCCGTAGGGAGAGGGAAGGGCGCCCACGCCCGTCCGCCACTGTGGCGTGGGTAGGACGTCCCACCGAAAATAATTTTTTTAAAAAAAATTTAAAAAAAAACTCTATAAATACGGCTCGTGTCGAAATTTTAATTCCGTAAATTTTAATTTTAATTGTGAATTTATTAATTTTATTACGGAAGTCCTAGTAAAATGGGAAGGGCTAGTGCTGACGTGGCAAACAGTTTTTGTGGAAAGGGCTAGTGGAGGTCCTAATGGGAGGGGCGCCACCGAAGATCCTCTTAGTATAAATGGTTGGAATAAAATCATATTTAACGTGACATTTACGATAAAATGGATTTGAGTTTAGGGTAAATGATTGGAGATCCTCTAATTACTGGATGTGCAATGCGATAATGTGTTTGACTACTAAATTATACGAGCACAAACCAAATTAAAAATGTTGCAAAACCAATTATTGATTTATTAATGGGTGTGAGCCCCACACTTGATATATTATCAGCCAACTAAAGTCCAGCCAATTTCCCATGTTTTCCAGCTTCCAAATTACGTCCTCCTCTAGAAAACAAAACTTAATAAATAAGGAGGAAAAGAAAAAAAAAATACATTCCACGAATTAATGATATAAAATATGTGCTCGAATAAGAAACTTCAAATATATGATGAATTATATGTATCTCCCCAATAAATAAAATGACAGACATATACACATTAAATCATTTCAAATCAGTTCATTCTTTATTTATTTAGTGCCTCGCAGTTAACTAAATTTTTAATCATGCACTTTTTTGCAAATAAATTAGAATCGAGTGGTTTAATAGGTTGAATTTTTATTAAAAAACTATAATTAAAATTTATAAGTATTGGATTTTTATATTTTCACTTCACACAAATCTGAATTCTATGTGTCTACATTTAAAAATTCATTTCAAAACTAGATCTTGATTGGCTGCATAATAATTAATATAAGTAACATAATATGAACGTCGCCACTTTAGAGGGGATTTAGTTTTTTCATATATATCTTTCCTATGAATATTTTTTTGGCGGAAATAAAAAAACTATTAATATCCATACCAATAATATTACTCTATTTGTCCTTTAATATGTGTCTTACTTTGATTCGGCACAGATATTAAGAAATGTATAAGTAGTAATGATGAAAAGTGATTTGAAAAATTTTGTGGAATTTGCGTCATACATTTATATGATAATTTTATAATAAAATATGAGTAAAAATGAGTTAGTAAAATTTAAAATACACTATCAAAAGTGGTAAAAGTAAAATGAGATAATTAACAACGGATGGAACAAAATAGAAATTGGAATAGATAACGGGAGACGGAGGGAGTATTATAGTTTATTATCATTACAATTTCAGTTTTATTATGGTGTCTTATCACATGGGTGCTCGACTTTGTTGTTGTTGATTCAATTAGTTATTTTGGCTAATAATTGAGATGTATATTTAATTTGACAGCATATCTAATTACAATCCACGAATATTATTTGATACTGAGTCAAAATTAGAGGTGGATACAACTTTAAAAATGTAACATTGATGGTGAAACGGGTAACAAATAGAAAAAAGTAGTAGTAATATATTAATTGGAACTATAATTATACAAATTAAAATATGGGATCTTAGGCATGCAGCATATGTCCAATTTTCCAAGGCCCAACCCTGTATTTAAGAGAAATAATAATTGAAATTTTATTAGTATAATATTAATGATATTTTAATATAGTAAGTTTGTGTTGTGGCGTTTGTCAATGTAAGTTGATAAGGATGTGACACCAATGTGTCTATTTCTCCATTTTGTAGTGATTTTGTTACATTTGATAAACCATACCGTAAAATCTAGTTGTACTAGATTCACACCGACGCAAATAAGTCTATAATTACTTACTTATAGCATGATTTATATCAAATTTAGAGTTTATAGAATTTAATTTAATTTGTACATAGCATAATTTTAATAAATTATTTAATGACCGTCACAATTGTACTAAAACAATAACATTTATCGTTTATCGCTAAAAGTAGACATAAGACGACAACCAATTATATAAAAGTAATCATTCTTCATCGAATCACCAGCATAGACTATAGCTGGAATCATACGTGAAAAATGATACCTTTACAATTATGATTCTGACAACATCAGTGATTCCGAGAGTATTCGTAACTCTGAAAGTATCGATAATTCGATAATAGCAAATTATATAGGCTCATGGTTATAGTAATCAATACTCATTTCAAGTCTAATTTTGGTAAAATACAACTATTAGCATACTTTTGACATGACCACAAATATAATTAAATAATTTCCTAATTAAACCAGTACAAAACTCAAATAAAATTTAAACTATTAAATAGTTAAAATAAAAGAAATTAAGGCTTTTTTTAAACCTTTAAAAAAGAAAGTGCTTCTTATTTTGATTTTCAGAAAAAGAAATGGCTGTTTTATTTGAAACGGGAAATAAATCTATCTTCCAAAACACTCTCTCTCTCTCTCTGGTTTACTTTTTGTGACTCACCTTCTCTCTCCTCTCTCTCTCTACACAGAGCGACAATGGCGTCTCTCTTCAGAGACCGAACCTTCGGCCATTCCAAGAGAGACTCCTTCTCCTCCTCCTCCTCCATCACCAACACCGCCGCCACCGCCTCTCCTTCCTCCGCCACCTCCCGCTTCACCGCCGCCGCCAATTCCGCCGCTCTCCCCTTCCCATTCGGCGACCTGACCCCCACACTCTCAGATGCCGACCTCCGCGCCACCGCCTACGAGATCTTCGTCTCCGCCAACCGCGCCTCCTCCTCCAGGCCGCTCGCCTACACTCCTAGCAACGGCCACGCCAATTCCCCCAACAACAGCAGCCCCGGCGGCGCGAATGCTAATCTGCAGAGGTCGCTCACGTCGGCGGCGGCGTCGAAGATGAAGAAGGCGCTGGGGATGAGATCCACCAGCTCGAAGCGGAGCTCCGATTCGGGGAATTCGGGCTCCGGAGGGAAGGTGAAGAAGCCGGTGACGGTCGGAGAGCTGATGAGGATTCAGATGAGGATCTCCGAGGCTGCTGATTCGAGGATTCGTAGGGGTTTGCTGAGGATTTCCGCTGGGCAGGTTAGGAAAACGCGTTTTTACTCCCAAAATGGGGGAAACTAGATTTGATTTTACCGTTTGGACTACTTATTAGTAATTTTGTCGTTTTTTCAATGAGTTTTGTGTATTGATCTAGGGTGTGCAGTATCCAAACATTGAGAATTTTGCCTTTTAGGAGTCAAATAGAGATTTCAGTGTGTTTAATCAATGCATGGGAGAATTGGATTCGTGTGCTACTGTGATCTACTTAATGTGCTTGGTGAAATAAAGTGGATATTCAGTTAATGTTTGCTGATTTGTTGTTATTATTCTTCCTATTTTGGTATATGTTTACTCGATTTTGTCTTCTCTCCAGTGTAAATCTCGGTTTGTTTAGTCCAAAGTCTTTGTTTTTTGAGAGCCTGGGTTTTTGCTGTAAAGTGAGATTCTAAGCTGGAAAAATCCAACTTTGTTTCAAAGCTTATCACAGACCTTATTTTTGTAAATAAGGTGAATTAGCTTCATTGCTTGCATTTGATTATGCAACAGCAGCAGCAGCAGAAGGTGTTTTATTTGTTTTTTAGTATCTACTGGTTGGACTATTGCAAATTATTGCTAACTACTGATTAAATAATTTCTAATTGCTTTCTAACAGTGACACATATCTTAACTTTTACACTTCTGCGATGCTGACTTTCAACCTAACCTTTACTGATGTCTTACTGTGCATTAAATGACATGTAATGTTGCATGGGACCTGCCAAAGTCTAGATGTCAGTGTGACCTAGAAGTTAGGCTGATATCTGGAGTCGTATTTGAATTTTCTTAATTTTTTTTCTCTACAATATTTTGAGAAATGTAATTTGATTGGTTTGTGTGGAGGATTAATTAAATGAAGATTTGCCCTTATTGTGTAGGTTGGGAGAAGAAATGAGTCGATGATTCTTCCACTGGAGCTATTACAGCAATTCAAAGCTTCTGATTTTACTGATCAAGATGAATACGAAGCATGGCAGAAGAGAAACCTTAGAATGCTGGAGGCTGGTCTTCTGCTGCACCCTCACTTGCCGCTGGAAAGGGGTAATACTGCTGCTCAACGACTGCGACAGATAATTCAGGCAGCCTTGGATCGGCCGATAGAAACTGGGAGAAACAATGAGTCCATGCAAGTTCTGCGTACTACAGTAATGGCGCTGGCAAATAGAATGTCTGATGGTGCCCCACTTGAATCTAGCCACTGGGCAGATGGCTTCCCGCTGAATCTCCGTCTTTATGAAATGCTTCTAGAAGCATGTTTTGATCTTAATGAGGAGACATCCTTTGTAGAGGAAGTTGATGAGCTCATGGAGCTCATAAAGAAAACATGGGGAGTCCTAGGGCTGAATCAAATGCTGCACAATCTATGCTTTACATGGGTTTTGTTCAATAGATATGTTGCAACCGGGCAAGTCGAAAATGATCTATTATGTGCTGCCGACAATCAACTTGCTGATGTCTCCAAAGATGCTAAAATGACTAAAGATCCAGCTTATGCTAAGATATTGAGTTCTGCATTGACAGCCATGTTGGGTTGGGCCGAGAAAAGACTCTTGGCTTATCATGAAACATTTGACAGTGGGAATATTGATTCTATGCAAAGCATTGTGTCCATTGGGGTAGTGGCTGCTAAAATATTGGTTGAAGACATCTCAAATGAGTATCGCCGAAGAAGGAAAAATGAAGTGGATGTGGCTCTTAGCAGGATTGACACTTACATTAGGTCGTCCCTTCGCACTGCATTTGCTCAGGCAAGTTGAAGATATGATTAGTAATTTGAGGTGTAGTTTGCATGAAATTCAATCCAAACCATCATCACTTTCATGAAACTATCTTAATGATTACTGCATTTTACAAAATCACCATGCATTATGCTCTAAAGACTGATAACCTCTTTTATCTGATGTTACCTGAACTTCAATACTTCTTTGCAGTTCTCATTTCCCAGTTTCTTTAGTTATGCGCGATAGTGACTTCAATAACATGTTTTATATTTTATGTACAGATGATGGAAAAGGCTGACTCTAGCAGGAGAGCATCAAGAAACCAGCTGAATTCCCTTCCCGTCCTTGCCATCCTGGCCAAGGATGTTGGCGAGCTTGCAGTCAAAGAGAAGGACACGTTTAGTCCTATCTTGAAGATATGGCACCCCTTTGCTGCAGGGGTTGCTGTTGCCACTCTACACGTTTGCTACGGGAACGAGCTGAAGCAATTCATTTCGGGCATTACAGAATTGACACCTGATGCAGTACAAATTTTGAGAGCTGCAGATAAGTTGGAAAAAGATCTGGTCCAAATTGCAGTTGAAGACTCGGTGGATAGTGATGATGGTGGGAAGGCCATTATTCGTGAGATGCCTCCTTACGAAGCTGAAGGCGTGATAGCCAATTTGGTAAAAGCATGGATAAAGACGAGATTAGACAGGCTAAAGGAATGGGTTGATAGAAATCTTCAACAAGAGGTATAAACTCAAAATCCAGTTTATGCATCGAGCTAGAGGTGTACGATACAAATATGAACACTATTTGAATCTATTACTTTTCTACTTGATAGGATTGGAATCCCCGAGCAAATCAAGAGGGATTTGCTCCTTCATCGGTAGAGGTTCTACGGATAGTCGATGAGACATTAGAGGCGTTCTTTGAGCTGCCAATACCGATGCATCCTGCAATACTTCCGGACTTAGTGGCTGGCCTCGATAAATGTCTTCAATATTATGCAACTAAAGCAAAATCAGGCTGTGGTAACGTTGCTTTGATCTACATGAAAATCTCTCTCCTGATACATAAAGTATAGTAATTTTTAGCAATCAATGAATGAAATATAACTAACTGTCCATCTGCAGGATCAAGAAACGTGTATATCCCTACAATGCCAGCTTTAACAAGATGCACCGTAGGATCATCATTCAACTGGAAGAAGAAAGAGAAGTCGGGCACCTTGCAGAAGAGAAATCCTCAGGTGGCTACTGTCAACGGAGATAGCTCCACTGGGGTACCACAGCTATGCGTACGTATAAACTCGTTGCATAAAATAAGATCAGAGTTGGAAGTTGTTGAGAAAAGAATAATTACCCTGTTGAGGAACTCGGATTCAGCCCATGTAGAAGATTTCTCGAACGGGCTGGGGAAAAAGTTTGAGCTCACCCCGCCTACTTGCATCGATGCGGTACAACAGTTGTCCGAGGGCCTGGCTTATAAAGTCGTCTTCCACGATCTAAGCCATGTTTTATGGGATTCTTTATATGTTGGCGATGTTTCATCATCAAGAATCGAGCCTTTCCTTCACGAACTCGAGCGGAATCTGACCATCGTGGCTGACACTGTTAACGAGAGAGTCCGTACACGCATCATAGCCGACGTAATGAGAGCTTCCTTCGATGGGTTTTTGTTGGTGCTGCTCGCTGGAGGCCCATCACGCGCCTTTTCCAAGCAAGACTCAGCGGTAATAGAGGATGATTTCAAGGCCCTCTCAGATCTTTTCTCGGCCGATGGGGATGGTTTACCTGATGATATAATCGATAAATTCTCAGCCACGGTGCGGAACATCATCCCACTTCTCCGAACAGACACAGAGACCCTCATTGATCGGTTCAAACGCCTGACGTTGGAAGCATACGGCTCCTCTGCCAAAGCTCGGCTCCCTCTACCTGCAACGTCGGGGCAATGGAGCCCGACCGAACCCAACACTTTGCTACGAGTTCTGTGCTACAGGAACGACGAAGCTGCAACAAGGTTTCTCAAGAAAACCTACAATCTGCCCAAGAAGCTGTAAGCTGTCACAGGCACCATCAAATCTGCCATTACCGGGCTGGAGTTCAGCTCGGTCAAAGGTGCAAGCACGCCTTCGTGTCTGAGTTAGCATCGTCTGCAACCTTCACCCTGGTGCAACTCGAATACCCAAGGTTGCATCATTTTCTTGTACAGATTTGGAGTCGTAGAAAAATGTTGGAAGGATGAATATTCCAAGGTTTGCTGTGAGATTGCATTTATTCATCTACATATCTATTGAAATTATATATTTAGGCAGTAGATTGACTGCAATATTGATTGATTGAATTGAACCTATATTCATTTGTTCTTTAATGGTTGTCTTTTTGTGTTTGTCTATATATGAAATTGGTGTTTTGTGATGAAGTTACGAGTCTGAATTTTTCTACATTCACTTTTTCGCAGTTTATATATATATATTTTTTTAAGCTATAAACTATACCTTCAGCTAGAAAAATCAAGTTATAATTTAAAAACAAAAAATCTGTTGCAAGCTATAAATAAAGCACCGTGATCTTGTTTTGAAAAACTAAAGTATTGAATGAGAATGTGACATTTTTTTTGGCTACATTTTCTCAAACATGTTTTTAAAGAGTAGAATTTTTTTTTTTTTTTTTTTTTTTTTTTTTTTTTTTTTTTTTTTTTTTTTTTGTGTGTTAGATGTTATGCACAATATTTCACATATATTTCGAACACATTTATTGTTGCTTAGATTCTTGGCTTTGTTTACGCCTTTGCTTCGAATTGACTACCTTCAATCTGCAAGTCTAGGACAATTCCTTGAACCTAAGCCGTTGACATTTTTTAGTTGACTTTTTTCCTTAGTAACGAATTAAAGTCATTACTTTAAAATACTTAGAAAATTATCCAAAGATTAAATATTTACTTAACCTACAGGCAAGTGTATTGGCCTTTCCGGCTTTCCTTATTGATTAACCTCCCTCTTCACCGACTATTAAAAGTAAAATACTATCGACAATTTCCATTTTTGTTTTTTTTTTCTACAAAAATGAGTAAAATACTATTGAAAATGATGTTGATCAAAGTTTAAAATTGTTTTGGCACAAAATAACATATTTGATGTGCATTTCATATATGCAGAAAGTATCCCTAGAAAACATGTTAACATTATAAACTATAAAATATCTTATTAATATCCATTTATAACCATAATGTTGTGGAGTAGTATATTTTTGGCTTAATCAGTTTCACTAGAATATGTCAGATGCATTCTTTACATTACAATAAAAAATGGTAGAAAATATACCTAAACAAAAAGACAACATAGGAAAAATGATCCAAAAAAATTGTAATCGTCTCATTAAAAAAAGAAAAAAAAACATAACATTCAACCAAGTAATGTCACAAATTGAAGAATACTACTACTATTAGACTAATGCTAGTAGATAATAAAACAAAAACAGCTTTACTTCTCCCATAATTACGTAAAAATAAAAACTTGTAAAACAAAACAAAACT
The DNA here is from genome assembly GCF_023119035.1 of Salvia hispanica. Lineage (NCBI taxonomy): Eukaryota > Viridiplantae > Streptophyta > Magnoliopsida > Lamiales > Lamiaceae > Salvia > Salvia hispanica. Next base: position 2,206,273 of record NC_062967.1, on the reverse strand, counting down.
CCCCACAAATTCCTGAAAGCAGAAAACTTGATTTACAAAACAAGATCACGTAGTATTACATCTGAAACAGCTAATGCCTCCTAGATTCAAGGCCACATGATCCCACCATTTCTCTACCTCTATAAAACAAGAACCTCATGCCCCCAACACCACCACACACTCACACAAACACAAACACAAACACACACTACTACATTGAGGGATCACACACCAGAAGCCATGCTCCGCCTCGTCTTGTCGGGCGTCGTCCTCCTCCTGCTCGCTACTCCGCAGGGGGCGTCCGCGGCCGGGCCCAAGCCCAAGAAGGTGAAGTGCAAAAACAAGAACTACCCTTCTTGTCTCAACAAGGATCTCTACTGCCCCACTACGTGTGCTCGCGACTGCCTCGTCGACTGCAAGTCGTGCCAGCCCGTCTGCCCGCCCTCGCCTCCTATTCCGCCCCCTAAAGTGAGCAAAGTTAAGTGCAAGGACAAGAACTACAAGAAGACTTGCAACAAGCAGCTCCTCTGCCCCGACGATTGTCCCTCCACGTGCGTGGCTGACTGTGTCTCGTGCAAGGCCATTTGCCCCGCAACTCTCCCGACTCCAGGCTACAGCCCACCTCCGCCACCCGTGACTCCTCCTAGCCCACCTCCTTCATCACCACCGGTGGTGACTCCTCCTAGCCCACCTCCTTCATCACCACCGGTGGCGACTCCTCCTAGCCCACCTCCTTCATCACCACCGGTGGCGACTCCTCCTAGCCCAACTCCGTCACCACCGGTGGCGACTCCTCCTAGCCCAACTCCTTCCCCACCAGTGGCGACTCCTCCTAGCCCAACTCCTTCCCCACCGGAGGCGACTCCTCCTAGCCCAACTCCTCCGTCACCGGAGGTGACTCCCAGCCCGCCTCCAGTTGTTGCCGGAGTTAAGAGAGCTCGTTGCAGAAACAGGAAATACCCGAACTGCTACCTCCAGGAGCACCCGTGTCCAAAAGATTGCCCCGGAACTTGTGAGGTTGATTGCGTCTCTTGCAGCCCGGTTTGCAGTAAGCTCTCTCTCTCTCTCTCTCACAAACACACATACACACAAACATTCATGTTGGTGTTTAACATTTTTTTTGCAACTTAAATAGGCTGCGATAGGCCGGGAACAGTTTGCCAAGACCCGAGATTCGTTGGCGCTGACGGGATCACGTTCTACTTCCACGGCAAAAAGGACCAAGATTTCTGCATCGTCTCCGACACCAACCTGCACATCAACGCTCATTTCATCGGTAGGAGAAACGAGAACATGGGAAGGGACTTCACCTGGGTCCAGTCGCTTGGGATCCTCTTCGACGACCATCAGATCTCGATTGGCGCCAAGAAGACGGCTACCTGGGACGACGCTGTCGACCGCTTGGAACTCTCCTTCGATGCATCACCCGTCTTCCTCGCTATGGGCGAGGGCGCAAGATGGCAACCAGAATCCGCGCCCGGGATAAGCATCACCAGGTCCCTCGACACGAACGCAGTGGTGATCGAGGTGGAAGGCAACTTCCAGATCAAAGCAGCAGTTGTTCCCATCACCAAGAAGGATTCCATGATTCACAACTACGGGATCACGGACGAGGACTGCTTCGCCCACCTTGATCTCGGGTTCAAGTTTTACTCGTTGAGCGGTGAAGTGAAGGGAGTCCTGGGACAGACATACGCAAGCAACTACGTCAGCAGGGTGAAGATGGGAGTCAGCATGCCGGTTTTGGGAGGACAGAGAGAATTCGCATCTTCGAGCCTCTTCTCCACAGACTGCGACGTCGCTAGGTTCAAGGGGACGCAGCTGATGAGTTCTTCGAACAATTTTCAGCATGCAAGCTTAAACTGTGCAAGCGGCCTTGACGGCCGTGGAGTGGTGTGCAAGAGATAAGTCGGTTTCATCGACACTATTTGAGGCCGCTAAATGTTATCGTGCCATAAAAATATAATAACATAGTATCGTATCCACAAAAAATAAGCTTTTTATCCAATTATTCACATGAATAATAACATGAAATCATGTTTATCCCATTTGTGTAATTTGTGAATCTAAATAGAAAAAACGTATGTACCTTGAATCCGATCTCCTTTGATCGATTCCAGCTTAACCGTGTTCCTGTGCTACAAGAAGTTATCTTGTTAATGTTACAAATTCAATATTGGATTTAACGTCCGTTTCTTTCCCTATTGGAGCTCTGCTTACTCGTCTCCTAGTTTCAGTGATCAGATCGGAAATCTACATTACTTGCACATAAAAAAACCGAGACATAAAAAAAGCATCGAAAGCAAACAATACCGGAAATGGACAAATACATTTATGTAAAGTAAAGGAAAAGCATTCTTATTCAATTTAATGCAAGAAATGCTGGACAACAAACCACGAATTACGGGGACTACAAACTAGTACAATCACATTCTGTTGGACTATAGCTTTTTCGACACGAATACAAAGCCGATAACGTGAGATCTAATCAAGCATGCATGTGAGAACAAACTTGATTCAGAAGGTATTAAATGCTACACATTGTACACAAAGATACTTGGAACGTAATAACCTGAGTCGTTGGCATCTGTACCCGCTATTTGCAAATCACGACTGCATTCATTCAGTTCGGGTGGTAGCCTGTGATTTAAGGCACTCCTTCACGATCTCTTGTATCCTTTTCTTCATCAGCTTATCTTTCACACCGGCAAGCATGTTACGGTAGAACATTTCTAGGTGTGCGAGTTTCCTCTGATCCGATGATTCCAGCATAGCCTCCCACTCTTTTGCAATATCAGATTTAGTGTTCTCCTGGAGAGAGGCTATCTCGTGGTCTTGGAGAGGCCTCCCAAAAATCGAGCCATGAAGCATGCTTGCGTATCTTTCCACTACCGAAAGTTTTGATTGGAGAAGCTGCATCTCAGCCATTGCCGCGGACAGTTTTTTATCTGCTTCCACACTTCCTTCGGGAGTTTTTTTTCCGACAGGCTCGGTTTGCTCCACATTGTTTGCTTTCTCTTCTTTGAAATCCTCGGAGAGAAGAGGCCATAGTGCTAAGGTGGGGACGTAGCAATCGTCCGTCCTACCATTTCCAAGGACACCACTTCGTCCCCTACCCCACGACCAGAGCTTATACCCAGAGTCTGCAACAAGAACCGTGTGGGCTGCACCGCACGCAACCTGCAAAGGCTCCGGGAACCGGGGGTCGTATACCCCATTGCAAGGAATCAATAAAGGAGAAAGAGCATCTCCCGCATCCGCCCCAAAATACCTAGCATTGGGACATAGACCTAGGCCCCTCTCCATTCCCCAAGCCCACACCTCTCCAGCAGACGAGACGACACTCGTGTGGAACAAGCCACAATCTACCGATACCAGGAACACAGTCTCTGGCAATCCCTTTACGAGTTGAGGGGACGTTAGATTTTGGGTGGTTCCGTGACCAAGCTGCCCGTTGTCCCCCAAGCCGAACGTCCAGCAAACACTCTCTAAAGTGTCACTCGGTCTCTTCCTCTGAGCCAGTAGAGCCGTATGCGACTTACCACAAGCTATATCGTAGACCTCCCACGGGGACTCTAAGTTGAACGTTTCCACCATTGCCGGTTGCCACCTGCTTTCCGTATCGCCCAATCCTAATTGGCCGTTGCTGTTACTTCCCCATGAGTAGCACAGCAGGTCGCCGCCTTCATATGCCTCTCCAGCACTGACTAATGCAACAACGTGCTCGTCACCACACGCAACCTTAACAACAGTGTGTCCATGGAAATCCCAGACCGGAGCTGGCGCCGAGATACTTTCATGTTCAAGGTCTCCTTCCGATGATCCGGTCTGCGGAGGATGGGGACAGTTCCCCCACATCCAAAGCGACCCAATATCGTCTATCGCCAGTGACATCATTCCCCCAGCTTTGACAGACGAAATCTGCAAGGTTAAGTGAAAGCCTCAACAATTACTTCAGAGAAACGCTCGGTGATAATTGAAAACCACACCTAGATCACACCTTAAGCGGCTTCCCTCTCTTCGTTTCATAATCCTGTGCTGAAGAACCCGGGGACCCCAGTCCAAAGAAACCGTCTAATAAGCGAGGCACCATAGAGTTTTCTCCGGAAGCACCAATTTGGCCATCCGTATCGAGGTCAAGGAGCACACTTTGGGAATGAAATGAAAATATTCAAGACGACATATAGACAAGTATCAGCACATATTAAGAACTTGTAATAAAGGATACACGAGCCATAACCCCATCCCCACACTGATCCATCATCTGCCATTGCAACAAGTCAGTGGAAAGGCAAAAGCAAACATTTACATACCACTATATTCTACTAATCACAATACAAACCACCAACAATTCCAAATTCAACAAAACTACTGCAATCAAACAAAGTACAAAATTTCATTCAAGATTAGAAAACTATTGGCAACAAAAAGAGTCATTAAACAAATCAATCAAATTTCATAGCTGCAACTTCATTGTTACTCGTTCCACTAAATGGTAATGCCATTGCCACCACTAACTCTTGACACCTAAAACCAACTCTCAAAAATCTAATCTTTACCAAATCAAAAGAGTCCCAAATATCAATAACACCCAAAACACCAACCAAATACTAAGATTGAAGTGAAAAAGAAAAGAAATTGCACCAGCAAGAGCAAGACTGTGATATGCCCCAGCAGCAATTGCAACAATCTTGAGCTTCTCTTCCCTCTCATCACCGGAACCGAAGAATTTAACCAGAACCGGAAGGTTCCGGTCCTCCTCCGAACCGGTGCCGAGCCGGCCGAATGTCCCTCTCCCCCAAGAATACACCTTTCCATCTCCTACACAACATTATATCCAAAATTCACACTTTACCCACTCAACTGCGTGAGAACGAGAGAGAGAGAGAGAGAGAGCTGACCAGTTAGAGCGAGAGTGTGTGCTTCTCCAGCAGAAATCGCTACGATTTTTCTCGAAAGATTGCTGGACTGTATCGGGATTTCATCACTTTGCTCCATGTATAATTTTGAGATAAGAGAGAAATAGAGAGATTGTATAATTTCACCTACAAAATTCTTTTTTTTTATAGAGAGATATGATAGTTATAATTATTTATCATAATCACGAAATAATTAGTTTTAAGAAAAAGAGTCACTCGATAAATTGAATACATAGGTGGTGATATTATTGGAGGGACACGAGAAGCCGTGTGTGCTTTGAAATTTCGACGATAATATAAATTTCTCTACTTTCGTGATAAGGTTATAGATAAGCACAAACAATTATTCAAAATTGTAATTTAAGATAAGTTGTCATTGTATGCATTGCATCTTATGATGAGTATTATTCTTTAAATATTTGTTTATTAGTATATGTGTCTTTATTTATTACTCCAATAATAAGAGTCAAATTTTACTTTTGAATATAAACAGTAAATAGGTTTCACATTTCATTAATTTACTTCACTCACATTTTATTATTAATATAAAAAAATAGACTTCATATTTCACTAATTTTTTGAACCCACTATTCTTTATTTTTCTCGTGTTTTTTCTCTAGTTATGCTCCTAAAACTTCGATTAGAGAAAAGTAAAATGAAAAGTATCCTATATCCTCTAACACCCGTAACTCTATGGATACAATCTAAAGAAACTTCTATGATCAAGAATAGAAACTTCTAATGCAAATAAATAAATAAAGGGCAAATTGCGGAAATTCTGGTTTATCTCACAATTTCCAAAATTAGACATCACGCGATGAAAATCATGCATAAGCTTCATTACCAGCAAGTCAAACAATGTTGATTGTTCATTAAGAAATCATCATCGGTGATGATGAGTTAAACGATGTCATTTGTTTTATGATTTTTGTAACTAATTAATAAAGTTGGGACACAATTTATTGTCTATATAATATGTTTTGCTTTTCACTGAAATAAGTAGTGATATAAGGCAACAACGGCTTAAATGCATAACTAGAGAACAAAAGACAGATGGTCGTAAAACTCGTGGCGGCATAGGGGGCACGAATCATGGCCACGGACAAGCCACCTCCCTATGCAGTCCTCGTGAAACTCGTGGCGACAATGCAGAGTCGCAACGAGTCCATGGTGCAGACGCTGGAGACATACGCAGCAGTCGTCTTCTCCATCGTCAACAACGTCGTCGTCCTTGCTGTAGTAACGCGTATCGAATTGAGAGAGCAGCTCGTATTCGAACTGCATCAAGGTAAAGGAGTTATCGTAATCAACCGCTTCTTCCACCTCGTCTCCGCCTCCGTCTTCATTTTGGGACGGCAACGGCGGCGGCGTTGGTCGACCCCACATCAACGTAAAGTTGTTGTAGTCGTAACCAACCGTTTCTTCCACCGGGAGTCCGATCACGAAATCATTTTCGGCTTCATTACTTTCTTCCATAGCCTTGACTAAAAACAAAGAAATTTGGTGCTATGTGAACAACTAACCACTTTGATCTTGGCCTTTATATAATACGAGTAGGAAAAAATTTAAGTTTACCATATATAAATTGGAGTGTTATTACTTATTAGGATTCTTTAGATTTCGATTTTGGTCTTTATATGATTAGAGAAGGAAAGTTTTCCAACTTTCCATATATAGAATCTAGGGTTTAGAAAAAGATCGTTGACGAATTAAATAATCAAGGCTAGCTAGGGGTATATTTTACTTTAATTAAAAATAGTTATAAAATTCAAAATTAGATTTTTTTTTTTTGAAAAGTTACTAGCACCTAATATTTAAAAATAAGTTTTTTCAATTGATTTTGAAATTAACAAATATTATCACGAATTTGACCGGGTTGCTAGTTTTTACTAATAACAAATTTTGATTTATTAAAATTTTGTGGAATATGAATTTATTTATATTGTTATTATGAAGTGATTAATTTTTAAAACTCGTGCTCATAATGAGAGTGACTCCTATTATTAGTCGAAGAGATTATATTTTATTTTGATGGAAATATATTTTCTCAGAATTATTTTCCGTGTGGGGAACTACTGACTTGATAAAGTTTGAAGAATATTATCAAATGTGTCGGACACATCAACTTTACTCCTCCGTAATGAAAAAAAGCAGATAAATTTTTAAAATGACAAGAATTTTAATAAAAAAATGAGCACAAAGTAAAAAAAAAAAAAAAAAGGAAAATAGATAGTGGACATAGTATTAGTGAATTATGAAATCCATGTTATTAATAGTGTGTAATTGACTAAATATTTTTCATTTTTAGACTTAGTACTTCACAAGACACATTCATATTAAATCCAACACAAGTCTCCCTGTATAACTTTTATCAAACCAAACTTAACTCCTACCGATAAGCTCCAAGATTGGGCCATTTTGTTGTTTCTTACAACGATAATGGGCCATTAGAATATAAGCCTGTGAACATTATTGAGATAATCCCATAGAAAAAGGCCGTTTAAGAATTTCATGCCACTTAAGCTTTGTGAAAATTGTTGGGCCTAATCTTTTTTCACAGCCTTTTTAGCTTATTGCTCTTATATAAAACAAATATACTACTCACGTAGATTAAATTCAAGTTCAATTTGTTACTCCTACTTTATTTGTAAAACCTTGAATTTGTATTTTAATATTTGAGCAACGTGAGGGGCACGTGGTGAATGGAGCCCTATTGGTATTCTCATATAAAAAATACTACTACTACTACACAAAGTTTAGAGCTTTTTTAGTGAGTCTAATTAAAGTGGGAGGAAAATGCATGATTTTTTAATTTTAATTTTTTTAAAAAGTGTATTTAGTTCAACAACTTCAACTACACCATAAATTATATTCTTACAGTCAAATTGAAAAAGTCTCAACCTCCCATGGCTGACCATGAGTTGGCTTTAGATTTAGTCGTGCACTCGTGCAAATATTCAAGGTTTAATTTTTTTTACGAAATTTGCATTATCGAATTTTCAATAAAAAAAATAGTAGAAAAGTTGTTGATGCCGAAATACATTGCGTGGAATATAATAATATATAAATGTGAGTAAATCGGAGTAATTAATTGTAACTCATTAAGTGAATTAAATTTTGTGGCCCCAAATTTGCCAATTTCAAGGAAAATGGTCATCTCGCATATTAAGTTGTAGTACTAACAATTTTAGAAATTCGAAAAATCAATTATGAGAAAAATTAAAAACCATGTATGTGTCAGTTCCATATAGTGGAGGATTGGAGACAGACTTTATACAATGAACATGGAAATATCCCTCATGCATGGGAGCCCATTGTATGCTTATTTATACACATACTTTACAATTAAAAATAAATAAATGGTTATGTAATTTGTGTCACTATTAATTAACTTGTTAAGTTTTACTATAAGACTAATCTTTCAGTTTAATATTGTGATTAAAGGGAATCCAAGACTCGTATCGATTAAATCTTGTATTTTCACTTTCAAAATAATCAATTTTGAGTAACGTTGAAGATAGACATGTAGCATATATAGAGACAAAATGTAGTAGGATCTCTTAAATCGTCACACTATTGGACCTAATCTAGATTATGATTCTTGATTAAGCAACGTATTTATTTATTTATTTTTAACTTTTCATGAGTATATAGTCACATGAGTTGAGGTACACACGTCGTTTCATAGATACCAAACTAGTAGAACGGATGTAGTAAACATTTATTTTTATTCGTGTGTAATCGAAAAAAATATCCTTGAAATTCAAGACTTAATTATGCCATACACTATACATGACCAAGAACAAGTTTAAAAGTTACTCCGTCCGTTCCAGATAATTCGTCTCACTTTGACCGGACACGTGTTTTAAGAAATGTAACGAAAAGTGAGTTAAAAAAGTTAGTGGAATGTGGATACTACTTTTATATAGTTTTATAATAAAATATGAGTAAGAATAAGTTAGTGGAATATGAGGTCCACTATCAAAAATGGTACTCCCTCCGTTCCCTCATAGTTGAGGCGGAACTTTTCGGCACGGAGTTTAAGAAATGAATGTTGAGTGTGTTAAATAAATAGATTAAAAAGTAAGAAAGAGAAAAAGGTAGAGAGAATAAAGTAAAAAGTGATAAAGTAGAGAGAATAAAGTAAGAGAGAGTAAAGTAAGAAAGAAGAAAAAGTTACTATATATGGAAATGACTCAACTATGAGGGAACTTCACGAAATGAAAAAATGACTCAACTATGAAGGAACGGAGGGAGTAAAAAGTAAAATTGGACAAATTATGTGGGACGACCCGAAATAGAAAAATGAGACAAATTATCTGGGATAGAGGGAGTAAAACTTACTACAAAAGTATGTATTCATTTTTAGTCCGTCCTATAAAAATATGTACATTTTAAATTTGGATTTTTTTTTTCTTTTTAATGAGGTGAGACTCGTTCTCCATTAACATTACTTTAATTATTTTTTTCTTTTTACGTCTCATTTATTTAATCAATTATGCATTAAAACTCGGGCATAACCACTGAACCAAACGTGAATATTTTTATAAGATGTAGGGAGTATTATAATAGTACTACTACGAGTGATGCATGAGGGGTGGAGAGAATAGGCTCATACATGTGATTACTGCAAAATTCTGCACCTCATAATTAATGTTAAAACAAAATAAATATGCTAAACTAATCTTTGATCCACCCACCACTATCTTTTCAGCTCTCTGTCACTTTCATTTTTATTGAAATAGTTAATATATATTCTGATACTCATATTATATGTTAATACTGCGCTACTCAAAAAATAAACCTTGCTGCAGAGGACAATTACAGTACATGGCTTCAGAATTTTATTGTATATTAATCAGAGTATTATTAAACTAGTACACTGTTAGTCAGCATAAATATTTTAAAAATAATAAGATTCCATTAAATTAAAATAGTAGCTAGGCCTATGGATCAGTGTAGCCTGGGATCGCACATATGGTACAATAATAACGAATTACACATACACAATAAAGAACTAATTTAATTTCTAATTATATGCAAAAAATAATCAAAATCAATCTAGAAAATTCACCGTTGCTCAAGTTTTAACCCCACAAACTTTGTATTTTTACAATTAAGAACAAAAATCTCAACCTTTTTTGTGTATCCAACATCTCCAAACCTAATTCTGAAATCTGAAATGTATTAAATTAAAAATTAGAAACTCAAAAAATAAAAATAAAAACTAGTGAAGATTGTGGATTCTCACATGGAGTGCATGAAAGTAGGCACGTCTGACTCAAAAAAAACTTCCACTTTTCAAATTTAATGTATTCTTTCTCGAAAATCAATGCAATTCGGTGGTAGAATTGATTTCCGTGCTTAATTAAAGATATCATTGTCAAATTTCTCATTTTTATATGCTGCACAAAACTAGGTAACTATTGATAAACACTAATCCAAATGTTACTTATATCACCAACAATGGTGAAAAAACAATGAAACAATATGTACTATACTTACTAACATTCTCTGTAAATTTCTCTTTGAAATTCACCACCCAATATAACTTCCACACTGAAATTCATGCATCCAAACAACTGCTTATTCACATTTTTTTTTCTACATTTAGTTAAAATTTTCTTCTTGGAATAATTTTATTTTGGGTGCATGCACATTTTTCGTTCACTTCAAATTGTTTTCTTATGGAAGAAATATAGCAAATTATAATGATTAATATATTTCTCAACATAAAATAGAAGGATAACCATGCTACGCTTCTAAATTTCACCAAATTATGAATGCTCGTGCAATTTATATTGATATATACCAACACATAATCTCTTTTTGCACAATTCCAAAATGAATAGTAATTGTGATTTTCATGTTGTAAGTATTCAACTTTTGGATTGACAATTTGAGAGGTGAGAGGTTCAATTTCAAATTGATTGTCCCACCTACCAACACAAAGTTAACAAATTTCGTACTTAGATGTTTTTGGATTTCATTTCTTTATTGTGTGTTTTGATTTATTTATATTCTCTATTTTTGGAGTAAAAATAACTTAACTCCTTGCCTCCTCTCCTTGTATGTACTTATACATCTAACTTTTGTCGCGGGTGTTAAATATGTAAAGGCAAAAAAGTATTGGAGATTGCCGACGCTACCGACATTGGTTGTTCAATTTGAAATAAATGCATGGAAAAATAAATGTTTAATTGTCGCACGACTAATAAAACTAGGCCGCAAACATTATATAGATAATAGGAGTAACAATCAACAAAAAATTATTCAAAAATGGAAAATGGAGTAACGAAAAATTGTTCAATAATTATTTGCTCAAGAATACACTTCAATTTAGGACATTAGCCCTCTTTTTTTCATTTTTAATCTAAAAAACAAAAGCCCGACAAAATTCGATGAGATTGGATTCGATTGTCCTAACAATTAAAAAAAAAAAATTCTCGACGAAAAACACTACCAAACTAAATTAAAAAAGCCCTAAATCAGCTGGCGAAAATCGGGCCCGATGTGTTGATGGATCAAATAATCGTCGGCGCCGTCAAAATTAACACTAATTTGGTGGTGGAACTGCTGCGCCCTCACCGCCTCCTTCTGCCGCCGCAGCTCCATCACCTTCCGGTGCGAGTTCGAGTGCTTCGTCAGCGTAAAAGTCGGGCTGGCCGCCGGCCTGTACTCCGGCACCAGCCGGCCCGACTTGTACCTGACGCCGCACGCGTTGCACAGCGTCTTCGGGCCCATGGGCCCGGTCCTCCACTGCGGCGTCTTGTCCGTGGCGCAGTGGAGGCACTTGCGCCCCGGGCCCGGGGCGGCCTCCTTCTTCCGGGCCGCCTCGGGCTTTTTGCCTCCCGCCATGTCAGACTCTGAAGAGGATGACATGGCGGGTGGCGCCTCCTCGGGTGTCGGAGACACCATGAGGAGGCGGGAGGTCCAGCTGCCCGGGGCGGCCCGGGAGCGCTTGCTCCGGGCCTTGCCCGGGACCGACATGTCGGAGAGGAGGGTCGGGCCGGTCTGGGCCGGGTTGGGCTGGAAATTGTAGTGTTGGGCCTGTGGGGCCTCGTTGGTTCGGGCCTTCAAGCCTTGAATTAGGTGAAGCTTTTGCAAATCATCGCTTGAAAATGATTCGTCCACGAAGCTCGATACCCATTCCAGCTCAGCTAATTCATCATACTGTAAAATTTCCAAATAATTAAAATTAACAAAAATCAATTTTCTATGGAATGTTACATTCTCATTTTTAGCTAAGATACAAGCTAAAAAGGAAAATTCACACACACATATATATATATATATATATATATATATTTGTACTATATAAATATGAAAAAAGTAAAAAAAAAAAAAGAGAAGATATTTACGTGCTAGAGGCTCAATAATGCTAAAAAAATGTTTAAAAAAAACAATTTTTAAGAAAATCATTTAGGTAATTGCATGAACTAAATTTAATCCAAAATTACATACCGGCACGGCCAGTTCATTAGAAATGACGTCAGCCGCCTGAAAATAAGGCTGCTCGCCGGTGGTGGCGGAGAAAGTGGAGTTGCAAGAGTTGTCAAGAGGCGTGGAGGAGTTGTCGGCGTCAATGCAGTCGTCGTTGGGGAAGTCGAGGAGGTCATCGATGATGAAATGGTCGGTGGTTTTGGCGTTCTCCGCCGTGAATTGGGAGGTGTAGTAATCTGTTTGGAAGAATTCAGGGGTTTCCATTGGAAGAAGAATGTGTGTGTTATTACTGTGTGAAAAAATAGTAGAGGAGAGTGGGAAGGAGAGGAGTGAGGGTAGGGGTTTATTTGGGCTTCAAGGGAGAGGGGGCACCTAAAAAATTGGAAGTTGAATAGGGAAATTATGGCTTTAAAAAGAGTTTTGGGGTAGTTAGTTTATTTTTGTAGTATAGTAATATTATGGCATGTGAGAAGAGGCTTTTGTGAAATTATATAGAATATTGGTTTAAAATCCCAATACGAGATTCTCACAATATTGTGTCGCCTCCTATCTTTATGCAATTATATGTTTATCTACTTCTTATCTCTATGTGATCACTTGTCCCACATTTGTACCATGCATTTGAATAAATTTAGGAAAAAATTGTAAAAAAGTTTGATTATAACGTTACTCTATCATTTTATCAATTTTTCCAGTGAAAAATTTCAATGCATATATACATGTGTAGAAATAAAAAATGTGACTGGCTATGTGTATTAAATGACGTCTTTTGAGTAGCTTAACATTTGGTCTACATAGTATTTCTGCTGCTATATCATACTGAACTTCCCCTAAATTCGAGACTGTGAAACAATTAAGAAAAATGTTTAAGTTATAGTATAATCAGTTATATTTTAGAGTTGCTCGATTGACTAAACTTGGTAGTTTTCCAACAATTTGCCATGTTTTTAATTAATAGATTTGGATAAATAGTTTGCTAGCTACTTCAAAAGATCAAGGGTTCGCATGTAATGTGTATAAGAAACAACAATACAAATTCTCATGATATAAATAACAAACTAAATCAATGAAGTGAACCAAATGAAAATTCTAAGGCATAATTTTTACTTCGGACATTAACCATAATTCTACTAGCTAAACCAACACGCACACAACATTCTTATTAGTATTATTTTTATTTTTATTATTTTATTTTATTTTTAATTAGGGAGACAAAGTGAGGGATGGAGTTTGGTATATGGGGTGTTATGATGGGAGCATGTATAAAATTGGTGGACCACGTGAGGTGGTGGTCATGGTCTTTACTTAAGAACTAGGTCACCTTAAAATGCACCTTCTCTTTCAAAAATAAAATAATAAAAATAAAAACTTACCCTTTTTTCAGATGACAATGTTATGGGACCATCCAAAGTAGGGGCTCGGTGCTATGATTTTATGCTTTATTAATTAACAAATTATTAGCATTAATTTGGTTAATGATTACTTGTAGATTCATGTCACGGTGGATTCTTCTAGTCTGAGTCTTAGTGTTACTAATATTCAGGGTATTCGGGAAAATTAAGCACATGTAATTGGTTGCATGACTGCATCACATTGAATATTTTTTGTGTTAATTGATTAATTGAATTGCCATAAAAAGGGATTGAAAAAAAAAAATTGATCTTCGGATCATTTCAATTTACGATTATATGATTATTTGAATGAACTAATTATTTTGAACCGATTTATTGGTCCTTTTCCCTTCAACTTTGTTATATGAACGATTTAATATACTACTACCAAGATTCGAGAGAAATAATAGAAAATGCTCAAACCGGTGAGTTCACATGCAATGATACTTAAATTAAAGTAGTAAATGACAAGAAAAAGATGCACATAAAAATATTGTGTTTCTGATTTCATTCTTGTTAATGCAAATTATTTCTTCGTGAACGAAACAATCAAGTCTCGATAGATTCAACTAGTTTATTAAAAAAAATAGTGATATAGGGCAATCAAAACTTAAATGAATAACTAAAGAATATAAATTTAATTTATTATAAATGTGTTTTAGTTCATTACATGAATTTGAAAATACAGAGTTAATTAAATCATTTACCATAAATTATAGTGAACTAAATCGCTTTTATAATAATGAACTAAAATCGCTATTATAATGAACTAAATTCTTATTCACTAGTTACGCATTTTAAAGTTAGTTATACTTATATATATAGCTATAATCAATATATTAGTACAAAAACAGATTGAATTAAGAAGAATATTAAAAGTTGGCTAGAACTTCACGTGATAAAGGGCGGAGGAAGTGTCAGCTAACCATGTGAGGGGGCTAAGCTTGCTAACTAAGCTAGAAATGGTAATCAATGCCACGAGGCGATATCTCATATCTGATTATTATGAATAATTACAATTGATAATTTATGAATTCGGATAATGTGAAATTGGTGAGTTGTGTGTGGTCAAATGACACGACTTGAATAAAAATAAAAAATAAAAATTCATTAGTTATTTCTTAATTTCATCACATAGCTTCATATGTTTATTTATGTATTAACAAAATTTTCTTATAATTGCTATTGAATATATCCTTGAACAATATACGACCTTTTACCATCAAGCCCGTATAATAGATTGATTGGGCCAATTGTAATTGAAATATAGGCCTAACCAACTGGCCCATTTGCAGCCCAAAACAACGTTGAGAATTTTCGATGGATATGGTTAGAGAAGTCAATCGGGTCAGTCCAATAGGTATCGTGCCAACCCTTCTTGAACTGAAGGTTAATCATATATGTGCTAATCGGGTTGTGATTTTTTCAATTTATAAATATTCAACCCTTACAGTAAATGTTCAGGTTTTGGACTAGCCCAATGGGCTAACTGGATTACATGCTACCGAAGTACCGATTACATTAACATGTGGTCAATCTAATACATAATGATGAAAATTAGTCATATTTATAGAGCGTAAAATATTTAATTATGATAATTTTGAGATATATATGTTTAAACTCAAACATAATTAAAATACTAATTTAAAATTTATATAAATAAAATAAAAATTAAACTTATTTTGAGAAAGTTGAAGCACATTTTAAAAATCAGAATATTTCTCTCTTGGTTGAGCACGGATTTTTATTCATAGTTGGTAAAATAAGAAATAGTAAAGAAAAAAACTAATTGAAACATTGTTAGTGGAAAATGAGTCTCACCTTATTATAAAGAAAGCTATTACAAAATTAGAAAGTGCATATTTTTTTAGGACGGATTAAAAGAAATAGTGCATATCCTTGTGGGACGGATGTAGTGATACCTAATTTAGAAAATATGGTGAAAAAAGTTTTAATTTTTCTCGAATGGTCTTATATGATGTGAAATTTTTTTTAAAAAAAGAAGGCATATGCTGAAAATACAATACACATAAATTTTGAATGGCATCTAATGATGGAGGCGTTGAGTCATACAATTGATGCGATATCTAATTTTGGGCCTACGAATTGGGCTGTGATTTTATGGATTGTGGAGAAAGAAGAAGGGCTGACAAATAATGCCATGGGCTAGGTCTTATTTTGGGCCTCCAAATTGGGCTGTGAATTGATATCTTTCTTATGAAATTAAATCTAGAGCCCAATTCTATAACTAAACGTTTGGGCTGAAGGGGGAATAGAATTAAAGAAGTCCACTTTCGAAATCAAATAAGTTAGGCCTGTTTTAATTTTTCAAGGATCTAAATAACTAATTTCTCTGTGGTTAAATCTTCCGATTAAATTAATTTATTAACCCCCGATTAATTATTCTAAGCATTTTTATTAAATTTCAAAATATGCTCAAATTTAAGATTTTTAATATTTGTTAAAGAATTAATCTTTCGAGATGTTAAAGAGAGAACCCTGGTGAGAATAGGATAATTCCTCGATGATTTAATGCTCCGAATAATTAGATCAGGGAAAAAAATCAAGAATGGAAAAGATCCCTTGTTCTAACATCGAGCCTTATTAATTAATCTTCAATTTATATATAACATATTCTCATGCTGTCAACGAGAGTCTTTGAAAAGTTACGAGGAACATAGAGAATCAGAGCATTAGCATTGTTATTTTGCATTATACGTGTTACGCGACGTTATGAGATTGAAGATATATTAAACTTTAGAGTGAATTATATAAACGGTATCTGATCTTTCACTTTCGCACGTAAATGGTACCTGATCTTTATTTTATATCGTTTTTGGTACCTATTAATCACATTTTTGGTACCTGATATAATATTCATCCCAAAATATCCCCTAAACAAATTCATTTTTCCATTTGTGTCATAAAAGGTATTTTGGGCATTGACAAAACTAGTACTAAAAGTGATATTATGATACATTCTCTCATTCTCCTCAGTATTTATAGTACTATTATGATTAATCAATATTAATATTATTATTTTGATGTTATAAATTAATAATTAATTTTGTATATATATTTAATCATAATTATAGTTATAATTATATTTAATTATTATGATAATAATATTATTATAATAGTAAAAACTAGTAATAATTAATAAATAATTATTATTATTTTATATTAAATTAATAATTAATCAATATAGTCTTAGTCAAGATTTAAAATTGTGAATTGTATTCATAATGATAAAGAGTTGAATATTTTTAGTTAGGTGTTTCAACCCTAAAATGAGTATAAATAATTTAATTAAGATACTAAAAAGAATGCAATTAGATGTATGTATAAAACACTAAAAAGAAAGAAGAAAAAGAGGAAACATAAACTAAGGGAAAAAGAAAGAAGAAAGGAAGATAAAATACTAAAAAAAAGAAGAAAATGTGGAAAAAAGAAAGAAGAATAAACTAAAGAAAAAAAAAAAGGAAAAAAGATCACATATTTGGTTCTATTTGATTGAAATTTCCAAAAATATCCTCCATAACAAAAAAATCACATATTTAGCACCTAAGGTTATTTTTGTCATGGGGTACCAAAAATGATATAAAATAAAGACCAGGTACCATTTATGTGCGAAAGTGAAAGATCAGGTACCGTTTATGTAGTTCACTCTAAACTTTAAGGGTGAAGGGCACTAGTGCTCCCTATAAATTTATGTACATTATTTATCCTATAAATTTATGAACATTTATCTTAATTTATGTTGGGACTGTCTACTAGATAACTAAGATATAATTTAGGATTGAGTTGTGATATTATTTTAGTTGGAGGGCTTTAGCTATGACTAATTATCCTATGATTATCCATATAAGATAGAGGAATTGAATTTCATTAACCAAACACACTATATATTTAATTCCAAAATATATGTTGCAAACCGAATATCCATAGTATTTTATGAAATGAAATTTTAAACTAATAAAATTGTTTTCTACTTCCAAGAAGTCATTAAGACATTAAAAAAAAGAAAAATAGATGGATCTCTTAAACGTTGCAAATGACAAAGCTGAACTTTAAACAGTGAACATAATATTACAGTATTAATGAGAATTATTAATTTATATATCTATATTAAAAATAACAAGTAGCCAGAACATCAAATTTATTTATTTCCAAAACATAGTTTTCCATTAAGCAATTAAGTTGATTAGATATAAATACACACCAAATTAAACAATGAAAAAGGTAGGCGCCGCCGAATATTCTCGTGCTCCATCCAATGAAAATGCGAAGCTCTCTTTCCTGGCGCCGCTTTTGTGGGGCCCAGCCACAAGCTGTCGGCTCACGCCGAAGCCGACACTCTTTTCCATGCTTCCACTCTCCTCCATACGCGTGTACCGTATTTCCTACGTATCTACCTCCGCGCCGTACCGTATCCGAATCTCTCTTTTGTCGCCTTATACCTCATTTTCAACACTCTCATTCAAATAAATCTACTATTCCTCCTCCTCCTACTACTAGTCATTTCATGTTGAAACACGAATTTTTTGTCCTCTTTCACAATTGTATTATTGGCTAATCATCTCTCTTAATTCAAACATAGTACTAGTAAATAAATTATTCTCTCTTGTCAAGGATTTCACATGGTGGATTGGTGGGTGTTACATGGCAATATAATCTCTATTTCTATTTCTATTTCTATTTCTATTTCTATTTATGAATTATAGGGATTTAAATAAAAAATAAGTTGCTTCCTACGAAGTTCTTGCATCAAAATATTCATTCTTGAACCAAAAAAGGCATATGCCTTGAGAAATTAATCTTTGCTATTTCTTATCACAACTAAAGAATAAGAATAGACAAGCATGCACAAATTCAGGTAGATGTTCTATTTTTAATATACCTTCTTTTTCATTAAAAACACAAGGATAGAGATAGCCCACACACCCATAGATCATTTTATATAATTAAATTAAAAATATATTAAATGCGGCTAAAAAGCAATAAAAATTAGTCCGAAAATTATTCCCGACCCCTCTCAAAAAACATGACAAGATGAGAAATCCAATCTATAAATCAAATTAAAAAATTTGGACAAATAGTGATAGGATCTTATACTCAATAGACAGCCAGCTAGGTGATTTATGCACATTTATCTTTTTTATTTTAAAATGGAAAATACTGTTGGTTTGGGGGACACGCGCGATGAGGGAGCGTGGAGGTGGGGGAGTTGGCGTGAGAAATAAATAAGGGTAAAGGAAAGAGGGAAGGCGGGGCACGATAAAAAGGTGTAATGCACCACCCAATCTTCACGCGTGCGGGCCACACTCCCAGAATTGTGGGCCCCCACTCCAGATACGGTCTGCTCCCGTTAACTACACGCCAGACATTTCTCTGGTACACGTGCCTGCTCCTCCATTTTCTTTTTATTTTATTTTTCCTAATTCTCTCTTTATATTTATTTTATTAGTAGAATTATAGTGCAATGTTATGTTTGTGACTTCTTATGATTGTGAATTTATGTGGGTGTTTGGATGTTGTTTGTGAGTACATATAGAGCTGCTCTTTTTAAAATTTTATTTGAATTGTTTTGGATGAATACGATTACTGATAAGAATTTTTGTATTATAAATATTTAAGTAATCATTTTTTTCTCTCCAAATGCCTTCTGTTTTGATAATTTTATATTAAAACTTATACTCCATCCGTTCTTGTTACTAGAGGCATTTTTTTTTGGCACGGAGTTTAAGAATTATGTGTTAAATAGATGGTGAAAAAAGTAAGAGAGAGTAAAATAAGAGAGAATAAAGTAATAAGAAGAATTTCTTTTTGCCAAAAATATAAATAACTCAATTAACTTGGAACTTCCCAAAATAGAAAAATGACTCTATTAACATGGAACAAGAGTATCATCTAATATCAAAATTATTGGTTGTGAACATAGGTACTATAATGACATATTTGTAATTAAAAAGTGGTAATAAATAAAATAAATAATGAATTTGTGTTAGTGCAATAATCCAGTTCACAAATGTAATAACATTCGACATATTCTTATGAATTCAGACAGAATGTTTTATGACAAGACATAAAACAATCATTAACTATACAAGATGAGAATTATAGATGAATGATTTAATTATGCAGCTGGATTTAATGTGAATGAGATGTCGAGAGTGATGGTTTGGTCACTTAGGTGGAGTTATATGGATGTAGCTAAACTATTCTAATAGCCTAATTATGATAGCATAATATAGTTCTTTCTAACTATTATTTGGACACAATTTCATTTTAATCAATAAGTATATAGGTTCAAGTCACCTCATGATACAGTTGATAATAAGAATATATATAGTCTAATTAATCCTCTAACAAAAAATATTAAAAATTGAGGGATAGCAATTGAGTCTTTGAAAAGGGTTACTAAAAAAATCAAATTTATTTTCAAACTCAATAGTGCATGTGTAGAAACTTTATTGATTGACATAGTCTAATCGAAGGCCACTAATGACTAACCCTCTATCAACGGAAAAGCTTATTCCATAGATAAAGAAAATAAATCACCTAATTTATCTTGTTGGTGCAAACACGTTTTTAACCCAATTCACTAAAAAGTTTTGACAAAGTTTTGGATTGTCAATTTTTTATTTATTCCACATATAAAATACGAGGAATCGTTGAGATTACGTATGTCATCCTTGTAACTCATTTTTCTTTGGTCTACATTAGAGTGCTTGGAAATAGTAAAATCAAGATAAATTAATGTTGTATACACATTTATATAAGTAGTTAGTGTATTGGTGTAGCCACTTCAATTGGTCTGCCATTTTCCATTTTCGACCAAAATATGTTGAGGTTTTTCAAAGTTTTAGTGGCAGAATTTGAGGAAGACCAGTGCATAATTTGGAAATATTTGAGAGCCTACATTTTCTACAACAGGAACAACCATTGTTGACTTGGTATAAAGTATAAACATTCCAGAATTCATATACTATTAATATTAAATCCCATATATAGTATATTGGTGTCTAAAATCAAATTTTGGCTGAAATTTGATATTTTTCATAAACTCTAAATTTTGATAAAAGAAAATATGAACTTTGAATTTCCCACAATTTGGAATCATTATCCCCTATATTAATAGAATTAATATGCATTTTTCAATGGTTCATTACTTTTAAAATGATAAAGTTTGATTAAATTCTGATTTATTCTAACTTTTTAAAATTTGAATGACAAATCATAAAATCTCAAAAATATGCAATTGTCTCACAACGATTTCCTTATTCTAGGCAAATGCAATGTCGAGCGCACGAGTCTAAATTTATGGTGATATGGAATACTCTCTCCGTCCGCAAAAAATAGAGCAATTGGTGTACGGCACGAGTTTTAATGTATATTTGGTAAAGCAAGAGAGAAGGGAAAAAAGTAAGAGAGAAGGAGAAAAAGTAAGTGAAAAGTAGTGATAGTGGAATGATGTGTAGGGTTATTATTTGTTGAAAATTTTTCATAAATGAATGTGCTCTATTTTTTTTATACGACCAAAAATGGTAAATGTGATCTTTTTTTGTGGACGAAGTGAGTATTACACATTAATATGATGATGTGAATGACTAAACAATGTTGTTTTGAACGTATGAAACTAAAAAAACTAAGTAATATAAATTTCATCAAATAAGACAATTAAATTTTCTTGAAACTTCATCATTCATATCTGGACAAGGTAACGATAGATATTTAGGGACAGAAAATTCTGCAACATGGTTTCACATTAGAGGATACAATTACTCCCTCCGTCCCGCTTAAAATGACACGTTTTCCTTTTTAGTTTGTCCCAACTAAGATGACACATTTCCTTTTTTGGTAACTTTCTCTCTCCAATTAATACACTCAATCACTTTTTCTCACTCCTATTAAAATATCCATCTTTCTTTTATCTCTCTATTTTAATACTTACACCCACATTCTCTCTCTCCAATTAATACACTCAATCACTTTTTCTCACTCCTATTAAAATATCCATCTTTCTTTTATCTCTCTATTTTAATACTTACACCCACATTCTCTCTCTCCAATTAAACACTTTAACCAATAACTCCTAAAATCCCGTGCCGGCTAAGCAATGTGTTATCTTAGCCGGGACGGAGGGAGTAATATATAAGTATGAAATTAATAAATGTTATACTACAAAATTAATAGGGTAGCAATGTAGCATGTAGGTAGATATCTGACAAGACATTAAATGGGATGGAGAATCAGAAATAGTAAGTGAAGATGTAGTATTAAAATTAGAGACAAATGGAATGTAGGAAAAATTGTTGATACTTTTGATAACTAATAATAATGAGATGTGTCGAGAATGATGAGGAATGAAAAAAGAGCATCATTCTGCCGGTAAAGCTTATCAAATTTTCTCTGTGAAACGCATGCACAACCTCTCTCATTATTCTGTCCTCCCTTCCATTTTACCCCTCCCCCACTACCTCTACAATTTTGTACTACTAGTCCCGACTTAATTGACGAGTTTCATTTCAGTACGAGATTTAAAAAAAATTAAATCGAAAAATGATAAAGAGAAGATAATAAGAATCATGATGCAGTTTCATTGGACGATGCTTAATTCACCATGCTGTACGATCGAATTTATTGTTTTTAAGGAGTGAAATAGTCATATTATTGTTTTCATACAACTTATAAATAGTGATTTCAGATTTTTGCGGTAAGTTTTGATTACCATTATTATTATTTAATGTAGTTCAATTTTAAGAAACTAGAATTTCTCTGATAGTTCTACAGTTTGATCAATCTTGTGGGCCGTTTGCATCGCATCATTTACTTTGGGACGAAAGGAATGAGTAATAGGGATTATTTGATTTCATAAATCAATGTTGTATATAAAGTTGTAAAGTTATTCATAATACTACTATGGTATCTAATTCGTATAGTGAAATATTGTATAATGATTGGAGGTATATACCCCGGCATATATCACATAGGTATCTTATTATAATAGTGTTCATTTTTTTCAATAAGAAAGATTGATCAAATGAAACTATTCTTAAATTGTTAACAAAACGTTATTGTGTGTATAAAAATATTATTGTATGCAAAAAAAGTTAACGAGGATAGAGAATAATAGAGTAAACAAAATGTGGAAAAAATTGTTACAAATATTTGTAAAAGAGTTATAAAGGTATAAAGAGATGCTTAGTTGAAAATCATCGGAACAAATACAAGAATCTAGCTTCTTTTTGAAGACTGAACTTTGATTTTTTATTGGCCAATACTTTTTGCACTTAAATCATATATTCCTTAAAAGAAAACAGGCGTAAATTTTAAGAAATAAACTTTGAATAATTATTGGACATATATACACATGCTCTTTTGATTAAAAGATTCCAAACTTCAAAAATAAATTAAAAAAAGATTATCACACTTGTTCTCATAATTCTGGCATGGACACTCAAAAACTAGAAGGGGTGGTTTGGTTGTAAAAAGCAAAATAAATATAAAATAAAATAATAAAACTAGCCATATAAAAAAGTGGGATTTGGCTTTAGCACTTTTTTGGTGATGTTGATATGAGTAGTAAAGATTTGATATATTTGGGTAGACATGATTTTTGGGAGTGGGGCATTTCAACCACCTAACAATGTAATATAATTATTTTAGATTTTGATGATACCATGTAATTTTTATAATATTGAAATTAACATAAATTCCATGTATTTATTGAAGTTCTTCCCACATCTTTAGTGCATGGTTAAACAATTTATCACTACTACTCTATAAATAGAATTTTTATATATTTTGATCTGCCTATTATATCTTTGCTTATTCAAATTCTGAAAATAGTTTAGTAATTTATGGGAGAAATCCAATGAGAATATGACATGAATTACATATGAATAAACACATAAATTTCAGGAATAACAGGTGAGCGAATAAAGTAAGATTCGAACTTCATTAAGAGCTGAAGTTTTATAAGAGTATTTTTTTTTTCATATCTCATTAATAAAATTAATGTATATATTCAAACTTATGCATATTACTCATTACTCATATTCAAACTTTATATTTATTTATTCATCCTTATTAATAGAAATTTACTGTATTTATTTTTAATACATGCATCATTAAAAAAATTGGGGAATAATTGAATAAAGAAATAAAAGGAAAAAAAAAAAAAAAACAAGAGCAGCAGAAAGCAAATGAACATTCAAACTGATTTCACTCCTTAAAAATGGTCTCCACTTCCAAATTCTGTCCCCTCTTTTCTATTTATCTATACATACACTCACACACACATCAAAACCTTCCTCATTTCATTCACACACAAACACAAACACCTCATATGCATCCATCTCCATGACTTCTTGATCAATCTCCGAAGCTGATCACCTCAACTAGCCAATACAAACAAAGAGGCTGCAATCTTTCCCAAAAAGGGCCATTTCTTGAAACCCAAAACTAGCATGGAAGATCTGCGTTTAGTGCTCCACGCTGCAACCTTCTGAAGAAACAAGACGCTACCTTTCGCCTTCGAACAACCCCACAGGTAGATGGCCTTCCTCTTTTTCTGCCCCTTTGTTTTCCAAAATTGAAGGGTGGTGGAAGTTTCGAGACGCTTCGGACACAAGTTTTTTAGTAGGAATCGGGTGTTTACGCTTGTTTGCAAAGACACATGCGATTATCGTAAAAATTAAACAATTTTATGTGTGTGTGTGGTTAAACGTGTGAGTTGTTTATTTATTTATAAATTGATTGATGGATAGATGATGAACACACACACGCATCCACACTGTGAGAGAAGAGACGTGTTCCCTTGAATCTCATCTTGTGTGGGAATGGGATGCCATGGATCTTGAGAGAGAAAGTTGCCAACTTTACTCTATTTAGTGTTCACACATGTAGATGGTTCCTAATTTTTGGATTTGGGATTTCACAGTTTGATCAAATTAGTCTTCCCTTTTAAGGAGGAAAAGTGGTTTCTTGATATGAACTGATTCTTGTGATGATACTTGTTTGATTGGCTGAGTGAATCTTGATTTTGTTGAAGTTATGATGGCGGTAACATCTGCTTGCAAGGACAAGATGGGGATGGATAATGGGAAGTATGTGAGGTACACCCCGGAGCAGGTGGATGCTCTGGAGAGGCTGTACCATGAGTGCCCGAAGCCAAGCTCGTTACGTCGACAGCAGCTGATCAGAGAGTGCCCTATCCTCTCCAACATCGAGCCTAAGCAGATCAAAGTTTGGTTCCAAAACAGAAGGTATGTGTGTGTGTGTGTGATTCAGTTCTTGATTAGATCATCAAAGTTCTTGCTTAGTTAGTTAAATTAATTTGTTCTTGTTTCTTGATAATAGATGTAGGGAAAAGCAGCGAAAAGAGGCGTCGCGGCTTCAAGCTGTGAATAGGAAATTGACAGCTATGAACAAGCTGTTGATGGAGGAAAATGATCGGCTGCAGAAACAAGTCTCTCATTTGGTGTACGAGAACAGTTTCTTCCGCCAACAAACTCAAAATGTAAACTGCTTTTCTTTAGATTTCATCGATTATATTCTTTAAGTTTGTCGTGTTATATGATAATGGTATTTATGCTATAGTATTGTCATATGATAATAGGATTCATTTCCATACTTATGATGATGTTGTGTTGTCGTTTCACAGGGAACGCTCGCCTCCACGGATAACAGTTGTGAATCGGTGGTGACAAGTGGTCAGCACCACTTAACTCCTCAAGATCCACCCAAGGATGCAAGTCCTGCAGGGTAAGGAATTCATCACTTGTTTTCTTTTGTCGCTTTAGAAACAATGCTAGTTCGTTGCTTCAATTTAAAGGCTGTGTTTGCTTGTTTTCTAGACTGCTGTCCATTGCAGAGGAGACTTTAACAGAGTTTCTATCGAAGGCTACTGGAACCGCTGTGGAGTGGGTCCAAATGCCCGGGATGAAGGTATCGTTTCGTCCTTGTTTGGATGATCCAACATCTTAACTCATTTCTGATAGCTAATTTATCGTGGTTCCACTCTTTCTCGTTGGCAGCCTGGTCCGGATTCCATTGGAATCATCGCTATTTCTCATGGATGCAGTGGTGTAGCATCACGTGCATGTGGCCTCGTGGGATTAGAACCCACTCGAGTGAGTTTTTAAACAAATCATTTCTAACTGCAGTTTCTTTTTCCTTCAATTGAGTTATTTTGAGGTTGAATATTCTCGAATGCTTGATCAGGTGGCCGAGATCCTCAAAGATCGACCTTCATGGTACCGTGATTGTCGAGCTGTGGATGTGCTCAATGTGATGTCTACTGGAAATGGTGGAACAATTGAGCTGATGTATATGCAGGTATTTTTTTTAAAATCTCCTAAACTTTCTTCTCGTCTTTACTGAATACTCACGCACCTAATGATTCAGCTCTACGCGCCAACTACTCTCGCACCTGCTCGAGACTTCTGGCTGCTACGCTACACTTCTGTGATGGAGGATGGCAGCCTTGTGGTATGTACTAAACCTCTACACGAAAATGAAAATTGATATCTTTCATTTCTGTTTATTTTCTTTTCGGTGAAGACTAAGATTTTGGTTCCTGCATTAAAGGTGTGTGAAAGATCTCTGAACAACACTCAGAACGGCCCCAGCATGCCGCCTGTGCAGCATTTCGTACGAGCAGAGCTGCTTCCCAGCGGATACCTGATAAGGCCGTGTGAAGGGGGTGGATCCATCATTCACATAGTTGATCACATGGATTTAGAGGTATTTTATCTGCTATGCTGATTAGTACTGATGCTCGATTCTTGAGCTGATTTGAGTAACAGTTTCTGTGTATCGATGTTTTTCTTTCAGCCTTGGAGTGTTCCTGAAGTGCTGCGCCCTCTGTACGAGTCATCGACTCTGCTTTCTCAGCGGACAACCTTGGCTGTAAGGATCGATTTTATTCATCAACTTATGTTTCATGTTTTTCGCGGACAAGTATCTGTCGTCTTGCCTCTTACTTAACAAAAAGTTATCCTTATTCGTCTCAGGCTTTGCGCCAGTTGAGGCAGATCTCTCAAGAAGTTTCTCAGCCTAATGTAACGGGTTGGGGGAGACGGCCTGCTGCTTTGCGTGCTCTTGGACAAAGGCTGAGCAGAGGCTTCAACGAGGCGGTCAATGGCTTCACAGATGAAGGATGGTCGATGATCGAGAGTGACGGAATAGATGATGTTACCGTGCACGTAAACTCCTCCCCCGGGAAACTGATGGGAACGATTCTAACTTATGCAAATGGATTTCCGTCTATGAGCAACGCGGTGCTATGTGCTAAGGCATCCATGCTGTTACAAGTAAGTTACATTAGAGATTCGATTTTTTTACCAAAACCTTACTTAGAAACATTACTTTAAACGTCGTCTTCTCGCAGAACGTACCTCCGGCTATTCTGTTGAGGTTTCTAAGGGAGCACCGGTCTGAATGGGCTGACAGCGGCATTGACGCCTACTCGGTTGCTGCTGTCAAAACCGGGGCTTGCAGCATCCCCGTTTCTCGCGTTGGATGCTTCGGAGGGCAGGTGATCCTTCCCTTGGCTCACACCATTGAGAATGAAGAGGTTTGTTTCATTCAACATTCTGTGTTAGTTTATGTCTTATTTTATATAGATTGTATGTTTTTTTAATTAAATGTTGGTTTCTTGTTTTGAAATAGTTCATGGAGGTGATTAGGCTTGAAAACATGGCTCAATATAGAGATGATGTGGTCATGCCTAGTGACATCTTCCTCTTGCAAGTCTGCAACGGCGTGGACGAGAGCGCTGTCGGGACTTGTGCGGAGCTCATCTTTGCTCCAATAGACGCCTCTTTCTCCGATGATGCTCCTCTCCTTCCATCCGGTTTCCGCATCATCCCTCTCGAATCGAAATCTGTATGTTTGTTTGTTTCCTTTAGCATCTCTTAATCTATCTCTTTGCTGTTCGATCTCGTTCCGTGCTAACCCCATTAGGGCCCGTCGGTCACGCAGGACGCCTCGAGCCCTAACCGTACGCTGGACCTTGCATCCACTCTGGAAGTCGGGGCCGCGGGGAGCAGAGCGAGCGGCGACCCAATGAGGAGCTCCGGGACCGCGAAATCCGTCATGACGATCGCATTCCAATTTGCGTTCGAGATGCATCTTCAAGAGAGTGTTGCAGCTATGGCGAGACAGTATGTCCGCAGCATCATTGCATCCGTTCAACGAGTGGCGTTGGCACTTTCGCCCTCCCGTCTCGCCCCTCCCGCCACTCTGCGCCCCCCTCCCGCCACACCGGAGGCACATACCCTCGCAGGCTGGATCTACCAAAGCTATAGGTACATAACTCAAAACACATTTTAAATCCTAAATCCTAACCCCTAAACTCGACGAGTAAAAATCACGTTTTTCGAAGAATTCTTCAACTTATAAACTCTTTTCTTAGGTTTTTCTTGGGAGTAGAGCTGCTCAAACCTGCAGCAGAAGGAAATGATTCTATTCTCAAAACACTTTGGCATCATTCTGATGCTGTACTATGTTGCTCACTAAAGGTAAGACATCACCTACTTTATCCTCGTCTCGTTCAGCATCAGTCGTGTTCGTGTCATTTTCGTGTCTAAACATTCCCAATTGCTTGCAGGCATTGCCGGTTTTCACATTCGCGAATCAAGCAGGGCTCGACATGCTCGAGACCACCCTAGTCGCGCTACAAGACATGACTCTCGAGAAAATCTTCAACGACGACGGGAAGAAGACTCTCTTCGCGGAGCTCCCTCAGATCATGCAACAGGTAAAAAAGAAAAATACGTTAAATTTTTAAAAATTTCACGTACTTTTCTTGATGCATTCGTACTTGCATTTCCCGTCTCTTCAAAATTACCTCGTTCTTAACTCGATCGTGTGTGGCTGCAGGGCTTCGCGTGCCTACAAGGGGGCATCTGTTTGTCGAGCATGGGGAGGCCGATCTCGTACGAACGAGCCGTGGCGTGGAAGGTTTTGAATGAAGAAGAAGATGCACACTGCCTATGCTTCATGTTTGTAAACTGGTCGTTTGTTTGAGTCACAAAAACCATCACATTTTGACATCTTTGTATGAGTTGTGACACCACTTCATGTTCAGACTCAACTTTTCTCTCTTTAATTTATTATTAACAGTTCTTAGTTTTGTAGTTTTAACACAATTTGGCCTTAATTTATGTTAAATTCTCTGTTTTTGAGTTTATATGTGCAAATCAGTAGTATAACTTGCTTTTCAATAATTTTAGGCGAATGATAAGTGCACTTTTAGAATTACTACATTGTTTTACTCTCAAAATTTGATAAAATTTTGATTTCAATACTTTGTAAGTGCATGTTGCAAGGACATTTAAGAGACGAAATAATAAGGGTTGCGACTATAACTTTTTTTTTAGTTTTCATTTTCTTTTGTAAATTTTAAATTTACATTTTATCAATACAATAATATTGATTTAAAATATCCAATTATTATTTCGTTTAATGAACTTTAATTTTTAATGAATTTCATTTTTTAAATTTTCATTATGTATTATATATTTTCCAATTTTTTATATGTAATATAAGGATATTTTATTTGTGCAAATTTTAAGTTATATAATGTCATATTTTTGATTTAATTATTATATATAAGTACATAAAATAATAAGAAATGAATATAGATTAAAAGGTCGAGACCCACACGTCAAAAACTATCAGACTGGACGTTGAAAGTAAATTTTCACCTAATTAAGTTACCTCAAACCAGACATTTCAATATTATCCTAATATCCCAATCAATGAAAACTTTGGTAATTATTAAAGGATTTTTAAAAAAATAAAACAGCCCAGAATAGATATGAGTTAGTCAAGTGTTAGAGTCATGTTTAAATCAATTTCTAAATTTGGGTAAACATATCACTGTTAAAAAACAAACATCACCACTTGAGTGAGAGAGGTGTCTGATTTCTATTGGTCATAAATTCTCACAGCGACCCTTCCATTATAGAAAAATTGCCTTATCCCCCTTTTTTCTTGAATGAGGAGAAACAACATTTGATGGAAACATAAGTGTGCATCATTACTTTGCCTTCTATATACATCGTGCCCACAAACATATGAATTGACACTTTTTATTTCTTTCTAATATTAAATTTTGATAATTTTGATAGATGGTGTGAAGTCGACGATGCATATCTGAACTCAACATTAATTTTAGAAGGCTTACAATAAGGGGAGTGTTAGGGTGCCACCTCCTTTTAAAATAACATCATACCATAATTTCTAGCCAATCATTTTGTACACGTGGACGAATAATAAGCTGCCACGTGGCAAAAAATTCTGGAAAGACGGCCAGCAATATGTTGTACACTATACAACAATTTTTCTTGACCAACAATATCCAACACGCTATACAACAATCTATAGATTGATGTATAGCGTTTATAATAGTGCTGTGTAGCGTTTATAATATTGTTGTATAAGTGATGTCACAGTGTAATTTTAAGAGAAGTTGTCATTTTAACACAAACTCTTACAATAATGTTTTTAATCAAGAAATAGTTGTGGTATATACATAGATTTTTTAGTGATATTTTTAAGGGTACAAATCAAAATACTTTAGATTAGTTACTAAAATAAATGAAATCACATACAATTGAGGTTTCGACCTAAAGTTATTAATATAATAAACATAAAGGTATATAAATATAATAATCTCGGAAGCTCACAGTTGTCACACTTTGTTAATTTTGTTTGACAAAATAAAGTTATCTCTAGCTGTTAAATTTAGCATGCTTTGTTTGTTTGACAAAATATAATTGAGTGGTAAAAAAGTTTTCCACTAAGTCTTATTCACATTTAAATATCAAACTAACATTATGTATGTTTCCTTTATCCAGCAGTTTGAAGTAGTGAATTTTCCAATTGAAATTCGAAACGCCAATTTCAAGAAATTCAAGTTATGATTATTTCTCACTATCTTTTTACTTTGAATGTGGTCAAAAGTATAAAAAATTTTTGCAAAGCCCCTTTATATATTATAGTATGAAAGGAAAGTGGCTTTCATGAAAAATTTAAATATATTTTCTTGTTTGGGGTTGAATTTTCCTGACTTAGTTAGTCACCCCAATTTGTTCCCCACAAAAGCAAATATATTTGCTTAGAAAATCGATTTCATTTTGTTACTTTGCATGTGTTTCAAAAGAGTAGTTGCATGATTGGTCCATATCAAATAGGCGTGCTCTCGGGCACCAAAAATATGTGTGCCAAAATAAACTTCAAATTGTCGGTTGTACACATTTGGATTTTATATCCACACAATACAAAGAATTAAATTATCACATCGTATTTAAATTTTAGACAATATATATTATTCAATGGATGAGGAGTAATTTTTAAAAAATTAAATGAATTTTTAATAATAAAAAGCGTACATCCTGTTGGGTAAAAATAGAGAGTAATGTTGCTGCTTAAACACAAACAATAAACGACCCATATATACTTCAAAAGCGAAACATCAAAAAGATAAATGTTCATAGAAACAATGCATCTTTTACTAGCGCGCAGATAAAAAAAATCTATGATTGAGCGGGGTTTAGCCATAATCGTCAATCTGAAAGTCATATCGTCAAAAGGATACAGAGTATGAAAATATACGCGTATGAGGACTGCATATTCGAGAAGAGTTGAGCATATTTGATAGGCGCGTCTTCGTTTCCACACTGAGAATATTTGTGTTGATTTGTGGAAAAATGTGTCAATCTAGTAGAGAGCCAATAAACAAAAGTATCTATACATTTTGAACAAAAACACACATAATATGAAACACAAAACACCATGCATAGAATAAATTTGTAAAATACTGTATAATACTAGTATAATATTCTTAAACTTGATCTCAACATAACAACAGAATCTTCTAAAGAATATAAAGTTGATATGATCAACAAGAGTTAATTAGAGTGCAGATGAGATTTGCTCCAAGATTTTCATGTTTAAGAAAGCAGTGGTTTGGCTGTAGAAACTATATTTAATAAATGGAGTAGTATGTATAAATAGATGACAGTAAGTCAAAAAAGTACTCAAAATATAATGGTTGTCAACTAGGTCATAATTTATCCAGACAAAAAGTTTTTTCCTCTGACAAAAAATAAAGAAAAAGAAAAAGAAAAGATGATATGCAAGAGTAAATCCTCAGACAAAGATTCTTAATAACACTTTGTTCTATACATGTTTTTGGTCTTGTGCATGTCAAAGCCCAGGCACCAAATCTCTTATTATCAAAAAGTTATAATTCATTACTTATTTTTTACCCCCATTTTTAACTCAATTTTGAATTTATCTGGTTTTAAAATGGGAAAAAGCTCTTGATTGAAAGTGGGTTGGTATGCATGGATCAGGATTCCCATAATAGCCTGCACGTGTGTGCCCAATCAAAAATTATCATTACACAAAATCTTGCATAGAAAAACAATTACTACTACTATATATATTTGGAAATTAATCATGGGATATATATCGAATACAAGCGAAATATATTGGTTTTCAGTCTTCTATCGAATAATTATATAAAGAAATTGAAGTAATTTATACGTTGAGATTGAGTAAATTGATGTTTCCACATGCACCTACTTATTTTTAATGTTATTGAATAAATCAACATAGTAATATACACATGCATGGACACAATTAGGCATATCCTTATGTCTTTGCATTCTTATTTTGTTATTTAAAGAACTTCACCTATAACTACTAGTACAAATATATAATGATAAAATTTGAAAGAAATTCTTCGATGAACATATGAACTCCACATTATTTTAATTGATATTACTCGTATTGGGCCATTGAATAATTTTTTGATGTGATGCAAATCAGTACTCAAACTAAAAATGGCGAGCTAGCAGCACAAAAGTAAATAACTCAAAATATAAACACCATAAAAGGTACTAATGGGCAAGCATTTTGCAGAAACAAGAAAACAAAAGCAAATGAGCAACACATGTCAAGACATTATTCGTCAATGCTCATCTAAGAAAGAGTATTGGTCTATATATAATTAAACATATAATAAAATCGTTTAAAATCATATAGTAAAACTCCTAACAAAACCAAGCTCCTACACATGGTTTTTTTGATCTATCACCACATGACAAATATTGACTAATTTGATTTTAATTTTAAACTAAGCTAAAAATTTACTACTATTTTATATGATCAAAAGAGAGAAGTGACGTTCTTCCAATATCTCTTCAACTCTTTTGATTAAAAGACGAATTTCTTTTTTCCAAATGAAATGAAAAAGGGCCTTTTTCAACGGAAAGAAGAAGAGAGTTGAAGAACTTTTGTGCATGGTCTCCAAGAAGTTATGATTGTAATTCTTTAATCTTTTGAGATGAAAGCAAATATATTTATTCTTTTACTATAATAAAAAGGGCCAAAAGAAACTTCATATTCATGACAGCAAATCTTAGCTGTTTGATCTTTTTTCGTATGTCAGATAATTTATTTTTATATGCATAGACTCTTCTTTGGACAGAATCTTCGAGTTCTCATTGTGCAAAAGTAAGAGAAAAAGGGGGTTTCTTGTTTACAATTAACATTGTTGATTTGTTTCAGTCTGTAAAATAAAATAAAAAGTGTAAATAATTTTTTTTTAAATTGAAGAATAAAACTAGGAAATGATTGTGTAGAACCATGATTAAAATGCAGAAAGAAAAAGTGAGTTGAAACACAAGAAAGCTAGAATTGGTTGGAAAGAGTTCTCACATTCGAAAAATCTTGGTTCTTTTGACTTAATTTGGGTAATTCTAGTTTCTGATTTATGTTGCAATTCAATTTACAGATGTAAGACACAATTAGATCGAAAAACAAGTTATATTTTTATTGACAATTTTTAAATTCAAGTATAATGTCATTGACATGCACGAATGACGTAACCATGCGATAATTTTAAAGAACACTAGTTTCTTGAACACCAAACACACTTACTTCAAAAATAGTTATGAGGTTCAAACCTTAAAACGGAAAGGAAATAATAAAATGGAATTAGATATAAATAAAATTTGAAAATAACATGAAATCCAAAAATTGGTATAGTGATGTTTCGCCCGTTAATTAACGATATCTGATGGTCAAAATCCATCATGCATTAGGACTCGTCCATTGTAATGTTGAGTCCGATTTACTAGCTCATTCCACAAATCTCGTGAGAATTTTAAGTCATTTCGAGACTGTCGATATTTGCATTTGATAAGTTCATTATTCTTTACCATTTTAATTTATAATTAGACCCATTTTGTGATTTTATATTTTTTTAAAGCAAAAAGTTGATAATTTATTGCTACCATTTATTAATACCACTTTCATCAATGTCTCTCACATGCATAGATTAAACATACATATGTGCTTAACTATGCTAAATTAAAAAAAATAAAATAAATGATATTCTTTATATGAATTAATTAATACAGTATTTTTAAAATTGTGTGGGCATGAGTACAAGTATAGATTAGAGAGACAAAAGTAGTTATGAATCATTTTTTATAATATATAGTTTATTATTTATATTATGTCTGTGGCCTAATTATGCTTAATCAATGGAGCCTTCTATGGGAGCAGCCCCTGTAGTTTCTCTCTTAATATTATTAATCATATGTTGTACATAAAGTAATTATTACAACATCAACTGCGCAGTCTGTAACGTAATTGAAAAACATTATCAGAAATTATGATGTTCTAGCTCATTAATTATATCATGCAACGTATATATATTGATTTTATACTCTATAATTAATAAATCAATAATTATTTGAATTGAATAAACCCATTTGCTCACTATCATGATTCATGGCTACTTTATTTTTAAGCAATTAATTATGTTATTACGTACCATTTTGTGTAACTCGACCTAACTATCATGAACTCTCAAAAATTAAAAAGAAGATTTTTTATTTAAATAATATTATATTAATAGAAAATCTAATAAATAAAAATCGTATATCAATTTCGTGCTGCGTACATTGAACTTTTGCTATATCTCCATGATAAAGCAGTGTTAGACAAAGAGACAAAGGTATCATCATCATTATACATCAGACCATATGTAAATAAATAAGATAATATTTCTATATTTTTTGTAATATGGTCCCTCCAACAATTAGAATTTCTTTTGTTTTTTGTTGTTGACCTAACATGACTGTTGATATGGGGCCCTTCTTCCACAGAAAAGCAAGTTACATTATTTTGTTAAAAATAGTTATCGTATGCTAGCTACTGGAAAATGGACTTTCGACAAAACAATAGTAACTTGCTTCTTATAGGATTCAAATCCTATAATTGCAATCATCATCATCATCTAGTAAAGATGCAGTCACTGAATATTTTCATAATTGAAGGACTGAAAATGAATTTTATTTTTCTTTCATAATTAATTAACGTTGCTATTCGAACCCCGCAACATATAATTAATTAGTAGTAAAGGAAAAAGTCATACAAACTATCGCTAAATATAGATTTTCCCGAATCTTATTAAATACTACCTCCTCTCCATAAAAAATA
Organism: Salvia hispanica; assembly: GCF_023119035.1. Classification (NCBI taxonomy): domain Eukaryota; kingdom Viridiplantae; phylum Streptophyta; class Magnoliopsida; order Lamiales; family Lamiaceae; genus Salvia; species Salvia hispanica. The sequence continues at coordinate 2,171,010 of NC_062967.1, read as the reverse complement.
AATATGCACTTTCTATTTCTATCAGTCTAAAAATATGAGTATTTTTATTTATGGAAAATTATTACTACAATTCATTAAATACTAATAATAATATTGTGCAATGAGTCCTACTATCCACTAACACTACTTTCACTATCATTTTTTTTTCTCTTTCTTATTTTATCAATTGTGCATTAATTCTTATAACAATTCAAAATATACATATTTTTATGGGGTGGACGGAGGAGGTAGTATAAATTTTCTTTAAAAAGCACCATATGAATAAGTTTTTTATCATCGATTTGAATTGAAGTATGTACTCCCTCCATCCCTTATTAATTATTCACTTTTGTCATTTTCATCCGTCTCCCATTAATTATCCATTTTCACTTTTTATCATAATTGGTAATATATCTCACATTCTACTAACTCATTTCACTCACATTTATTATAAAATTAATTTATAAAAGTGGAACTCAAATTTCACAAATTTTTTCAACCAACTTTCCTTTACATTTTTTAAAACCTGTGCTGAAACCAAAATGGACAATTATTGGGGATGGAGGGAGTATTAGAATGATTTAATTTTAATTAGAATAATTAAATGTTATTAATATATCAATCGCGTGCATTTCATGAGGTGTGTACAATGCGTTAGTAATAAGTTAGATGTGTCCAACGTAGTTCTCTTAAAGTAGTAGTAGAAGTATAAAATTATAGTATTTCTTATAATGAACATGTCATTAACTTCTCAAAACTAATTGTATTATGTTATACTCTAAATTCAATTACTACCTTATAATAAATAAGTCACTAAAAATTTCATTTAATAACAAACATCAGTTCATTTCAAACACCACAAAAACTTAAAAGAGAAAAGGAAATAATAAACTAGCATAGAAATTAGTAAAATTCAGTTAATTATAAATATATTTCGAAACTTCAATCTCCTATCTACAATTATACACTCAGTACCACGTCATTACATCATCAACCAAAACATCCATACGGCCATAATTAAAAAAAAAAAACTAAAATCAAGAAGTTAAAAAAAAAAAAAGATCAAAAGAAAACCCTTAACAAAAACAAGATAATCCAAATAACTAGCAAGAAAAAAGCTTATTAAACCCATAAGAAACACATGAACTCGATCTAACGATGGACTCCAAATTCTTGAGCAAATCCGCCGCAGTCGGCCTCGCGCCCGGATCCCCTGCGGTGCACTGCAGCGCAACGTTCATGGTCTCGACCATCTCATTCTGACGGTCAACGTCACCCTTCATCACCGCGTCAACCCACACCTCCACGTGGCAGTCAGCGTAGCAGTACCTCGCCCACTCCACCACGCCGTCTTCGGCCCGGTTCTTGCCCGTCAGGAGCTCGATCAGGAGGAGCCCGAACCCGAAAACGTCGCTGGCTTGGGTCGGCCCTTTAGAACCTGTTCAATTTTTAGTTTTGAAGAAAATAAGACGTTGCATGAACATATGATTACGTTTTTAATAGTACTATTTTTTATATGAAAATAAAAGCAACACCACTAAAGAATGTACTTGCGACAAAAAGTGATAACTTTTTATGATGAATTTATGCATGGTTTAGGATGAGGGGTTTTGGATTGAAATTTACTATATGTATTTTTTTAATTTAAAAAAATGAAATTTCATTCAAGTTAGCAATCATACCAATATGTGGAAGCCATTAAAAACAAAAACATAAGGTCCATTTTGACACTATAGATATAAATCAAGTCTATGAATCATTATTATAAGATGTTTGCAGTCTAGGAATAATTATAAGTATCCATCTTTATAGAATATGAGTGCATATTAATTAGAGAACATATATAAGCTATTTATCCAAATGTATTTTTAGCACAATTCTCTAATCTGCAAGATATGAATTTTAACTTAAAATTTGTCATCTCAAACTTATGTGAAACAAATAATTGAATGAAATAAACCTCAAACTAAAGATGATCACACCAAAAATTGAAGAAATAGGATATGGATTAATTACCTTGATCAACATAGGAGTGAAGACTCAACCTCAACCTTGCTTCTCCTCTCTCATCCACCATCACTCTCGCCGCCGCAACATCTCCGGCCGCCACACCATGGCAATGCAAGTACTTGAGCGCCCGCGCCATCCCGACCGCGATCTTAATCCGACGGTCCCAAATCAATCCCCCCAAAACCTCACTCAAATTCTCCCCTTCAACAAACTCATACACCAAAACCGCCGCCTTCTCCAATCGACACATCCCGAGCAACCTCACCACGTTCGGGTGGCTGATCTTGCAGAGCCGGGCCCACTCCGCCCACCACTTCGCCGGAACCGCTGCGATTTCCTTCGCGAAAAACCGCTTCTTGTTTACCGACGATTTCCCAACGTATGACAAACCTAGCTTCCCACTACCAATCAGATTCTCCTCTCTCATTGCCAAAACGACGTCGTTTAATGCGATCGTCCGTGGCAATTTCGTAAATTGTAGCTCCCATTCGCTGCCGCCGCCCTCCTCGCTGTCCACTCTCTTTGTCTCGTGGCGGCTCCGCCGCCGCATGGCGAGGACCGCCGCGGCGAAGACAAGCACGGCGGCGAGGAGGAGGCCCAGCACGAGCCAGCGGAGGCGGCGGCTTTTCGCGCCGCCGCTGCATGGCGGCAGGCCTGTAGCCTCCTCGCCGCCGCAGAGGCCGGTGCCGGCGACGGAGGTGGAATTTATCGCCAGGAACGCCGCCGTCGCCGGCAGGCCGCCGCGGAGGCGGGGGTTGTAGGAGACATTGATTTGCACGAGGGATTCGATTTGACCTAAATTGGCGGGAATCGTTCCCGCCAATTCGTTGACGGAGAGGTCGAGCAGGCCGAGCACCGGCATGTCGCCGAAACTGGCGGGAACTTCTCCGGTCAGCGTGTTGCGGCTGAGGTCCAGCGCAACGAGCTTCCGGCAGTCGGATAATTGGGCGGGGATTCGGCCAGAGAGCCCGTTCCCGCCCAATTTCAGCTCCACGAGCTGCGAGAACCGGCCGAAACTCGCCGGAATTTCGCCGGAGAAGGAATTTCCCGATAAATCCAAATTCTCGAGCTTCCCACTGCCAAAATCCCCCGGCAACGGCCCCAAAAACTTGTTTCCCGCCAAATTCAGCATCTGAAGCTGCGGCATGTCCCATTTCCGGTCAGCGATCCCGCCGGAGAGAAAGTTTCCCGAGATATCCAGGAAATAGACCCTCGGAAGCGCGGTGAACTCCGCCGGAATATCGCCGGAAAACCGGTTTTTCTGGAGGCGGACGCGCTGCAAACTCTTGCAACGGCTTAAATCCGCCGGAATCTCGCCCTCCAAATAATTAGAGAACAGAATCAGCTTGAACAAACGCCCCGACGCGCAGAGATTCTCCGGCAATTTTCCGGCGAGATTGTTCGTGGAGAGATCCAATATTGTAAGATTGTTCCTTTTCCCAAGCTCTCGAGGAATTTCACCAGACAAATTATTAGACCACAATTGAAGAACTTGAAGATTCGGCAGCAACGATAGCGCATTTGGGATTTTTCCAGTGAAATTATTGGAAAACAAATGCAAAACCTCCAATTTCCGCAGATTGACAAACATCTCCGGAATCTCGCCGGAGAAGAAATTATCACTCAAATCAAGCGACATCAATTTCCCCAAATCGAAAATCGGCTTCGGAATTCCACCGGTGAGCTTGTTGAAGTAGAGATAAAGATGCTCAAGATTCGTCAGATTCCCCAACGAAGCCGGAATTTCTCCGGTGAGATTGTTATAAACAAGATCAAGATGCTGCAGCGCCGCCAGCTCGCCGAGCTCCGCCGGAATCCCACCGGAGAAGTTATTGTACCCGAGATAAACCCATCTCAGCCTCCTCATCACGGCGAGATTCCGCGGAATCTCGCCGATGAACTGGTTCGAGGCCAGGGTCAGAACCTCGAGCCCCGTCAGATTAGCGACAGAGCTCGGGATGCGCCCCGTCAGCAAATTCCCGCCGACGTCGAGCAGCCTGAGGCGGGAGAGCTGCCCGATGTCGGCGGGGAGTTCTCCCGAGAGAACGTTGTCGGACACGTCCAGCGTCTCGAGAGACGGGACGCTGGACGGTGGCGGGACCGCCGCCCCCGTCAGGTTGTTGCTGCTGAGCTTGAGATTCCTCAGATAGGGAGAGGAGAGATTCCGTGGGATCTCTCCGAAGAAGTGATTGTTGGAGAGGTCGATGGATTGGATGTAGGGGAATCTGAAGATGGATTCCGGAATCTTCCCTGAAAGATTCTTTCCTGGCAAGTGAATCTTAGCAACATGGGAGGAATCTAAGCAGGAGATTCCGTCCCATTTGCAGAAGGGGTTTGAAGGATTCCAGCTGCTGAGGGTTTGAAATTGATCGTTGATTGATGATTTGAGAGAGAGGAGTAGTTCGAGATCGGAGCCTCTGCATGCTGACACGAGCACGAGCACGAGCACGAACAGAAACACAAACGCTTTTGATCTTTCCATAGTGAGAATTTGGATGAAAATGTGTTTTAATGCTTCATTTTTTTCTGCAAAAATGGGAAATTAACAAATAATTGTAACTATAAATCTTGGATCTGATGATTGCATAATTTTAAAAATAGCAATTCTATAACAGAAGCAGCTTTTTCACGAATAAAAAACGGCATTTGGCATCATAATTAGGACAAGAAAAAGCACCGGCAAGAAAGCATCAAATACATAAAATCAGGAGCTTTTGCATGTAAATAAATTAGAAAATAATTAATAATTGAAACAACCCTCGGAATAAAAGGAGGGTTTTAATTAATAAATTCAGACGACAATAGTACCTTATTTTCAGTAACTGCAGAAGTTTGATGTGCAAGAAACAAGGTTTTTTTGGTTTGAGAAGCAGTGGATAATTGAAGGCAAAAATAGTAGGGTTTGTGGCAAGAATTTGTGAGTGGTGTAATAGACAAAATATTTGGAGAGAGAAAATTGTGGATATATACGAGAATGGAGGTTCTGAGCTAGCTAGGTTCTTAAATAAACTCCTCTCTCTCTCTCATAAAATATAGTATAAGGGGGGAGGGTACATATGTTGGGTGAAAAGCTATGGCTTTTGTGGGATATTACCAAAATACTCCTTTGATTGGTTTTGAAAGTGACAAAGGGAAAATGCATTGTGTAACCGTTGAAGCTCAAAAAGTTGGTGAAGCCATGCTTATTATTCTCTTTGCAATTTGGATTTATTTGATGATAAATTGCAAAAATGGTGTGAGCTAGCTTTTGTTCTCATGTGTATTTGTGTGTGAGAGAGAGAGCACAAGTGTAACTTTGGTGTTACTTCATTTTTTGAGCTCATGAAGTTCAAAATGAGAGAGAGGACGGGGATTAAGAAAATTGAGTTTAAAATTTTATTTATTTTAAGTTTATTAAAATAACATCGTTTTGATTAATTTCGTGGTATAAGTCTATTCCACTCGACTTGGCTCATTTCTTTTCGATATACAGTAGTTATTTAGGAGTGTAAGATTATGCCTAAAGATGTGTGACTCCTATAACATCAACTAATTGCTAAAAAAGAAAATTACATAGAGTAAAATAGAAGAACTCAAAAGGAAATAGGAGCTAGGATTGGAATGTCATAAGAGAGTGGGAGGGTTGACACTAGGGTTGAAGGCTTGAGAAACATTTGAAGTAGGTGGGCGCTACCTCTTCCTCCCTACTCGCTATCTTCTCTCGGGTAGCTTCCTGTTGTTTGCCTTCTCTTTGTTAGTTAGTGGTGGCCTTGTTTTCGGTTGCTGTTTTTGCCTTCTAACTCTGTTGTTTTTGCACTTGTTATGTTGTTAGCTCTGTTGGCTTTTTCTTCCGTTTTTTAATCCGTGTACGCATAAAGCTGTTGTATTCTACCTCGCCACTTTTGGGTGGTTTGAGATTTTTTATTTATCGAAAAAAAAAAGTTATAAAGGAAATAATAAATTAACTTGGTGTTTGTTTGTTTATAAATAAACCTATAAAATAAGAAAATGGCTTCCAAATCGAAAATATCATGACTTTTGGCTTAATTTATTTAATTTTACTAAGGGCAATTGCAGAAATTGTACAACCACCCACAATACTTATAAAACTTTGCATTTGCATTTAATGAGAACGAAATTCATAACATTCTTGAATATTCCATCTATTTCACTAGATTTCTTGAACACTGTGACAAAATTGTGTCAGCTGTGGTTTCAGACTAATAAAAGCATAAAGTAGTGGAAACTGAGATTGTGATAGAATAGAGATATACTCCACATACATATATGTTGTACAAAGTTTATACAGCGTGAAAGGGAAAATACATACGATAAAAAAGAACAATATATTTGTGTATGTGTACAATTAAAAAGTAGAATATCTTTTTGCTAATCAAAATATGGGTGCTTTTTGGGACCCTCCCATTCTCTTTCTCGAAGGACTATATAGTGTGATGTCTTTGTCAATTTAGCATGCTTTCTACTAGTATGTTTTATCGTCTTCTTCTATTTATTTTATGTGGGGAGAAGCATTTCTATGATTCCTATATATAAGATTTTTTTGATGTTGGTATTGCATCTACTGCCCCCATTTAGCCTATCGCTTCTTAGTTGAGTGTACGTGCGATTTTCGGGACTGATGGAGGTGGGGTCGTGCGGGATATGTCAATTCCATCGTTGGCTTATGAACACTGTAAAAATTCGAGTGTAATTAAATTTGGTTTATCGAACCACTATCGATGATATGTTTGCTAGCTCTAATTTCACGAGTTTTGTTTCTTCAATTCGTTAATTTGATATATTTATGATGATAATAGTCTTAAATTTAATTTGTGTTGATTTATGGATATTCAATGGAAAATATCAATCATATTCACTCAAATAAAGTTAAGGGTTTATTCCCATAACCATAGCCCATTTAGTCTCGTTCCATTTCTTTTTCCTTTTTTAAATTATGGTAAAAGGTCATGTCATAGTAAACTCGAATTCAAGACCTTTGACATCGAGCATTAACTATTCAAGTATTAGGCAAACACACGCACACCAATCATCTTTTTTTTTTTTTAGCCTTTGAGAGGGAATGACTTAATTGTTATACATACGTGAATGGACTTGAATTAATAGTGGGGAAATCAAGTGCTACTTTGGGCTGGTTAGTCAGGAGTGGGCCGTGACATTGAATCCATTAAGAAATTAATTTTTAAATAATATTTTAAACAGTAATAAAATTAGATAAAACAGTAAGATAATTATTAATTTTATAATTGTTCCGAACTCTATTATCAAGTCGATAATAATAAAAATCCATTTAAAAAAATAATCCAAATACTATCAAGGTTGTAAGTACTAATATATAAGAGTATGTTATATAGTTTAATTAAATATTGAGCACGATGAAGTAGTAATGCAGTACTTGAGCCACTTTCATGTGATATTGGAAAGTTAACTTATGCCATTATGTGCTGTAAAGAGCACAACAATCCAAAACATAGTGCCCTAGCTTGTTTCACTTAAAAATTTTAATTTTCACCTTTTTGTCGATTTAATTTAAACTAGTCCAGCGCATGGGTAGAAGAAAATAGTAGCCTATTATTTTACATCTAAAGTTAATAAATTATTTATATATGTAGATAAACAAAAGAGCCACCAATTAAGCTCCTACTAAGTAATCATTAGCTTGTTATATTCTTATTTCTTAATTACATATGACTCCTTATTTACTTAATGACTCCGTACGAAAAATAGTCATTTTCTATTTTAATATGTAAAAAAATACTAGTATTAAGTTTTTATAGTAAATGTTTATGAGCCATATCTGACTTAGCTGGAGATTAGACTGGATATTTTTATATAAATCTAACTAAACTTGAAGGTCACATATTTACCTAGTAGCCATTTTAGAATCAAATAAAATTAAACGTACACCAACAAAATTAATTATAAGGACCTGTTTGATAAGAAAGGTGTGATATGAGACGATATGTAAAACAAGATAAGAAATACGGGCTTCATGTCAAGATATGTAGAGATAAGATTTTTTTTTCGTTGTTATTTGATAGAAAAGAAATTATCTAAATTTGTATCGTAAATAATAGCGGCTTAACTTGACAAATTGGTGGTTTACATAAATATGGTTAAAGTTATAATTATGGCAAGATTGGGGACGATCATTGTCTTATATTGGATTTTTTAAGTTACGCTTAAATATAATGTAAAACAATTATATATATCCACAAATAATTTTCTATCTTGGTATTATCATCTTATCAAACACGGCATGGCATGATGTTCTAGAGCATTAGATACGGCAAAGTCTCACACAATTAGTTCCAATGACAATTGAATTGACACATATATTTGAAATACTACTCCATAATATAGTCATTTTTATTTTAACCCATTTATTAGGTGAGATGAGGTAGGCGTGACCCAATCCCACTAAACAAGATTTGTCCATTAAACAAAAATAAAAGGCAATTTTTGTTTACAAAATTGTAAGTGTGAACAAGGATAGTGTTCCACTTTCACTAGTTTGTGTGCGTGGTCAAGAAAAGATCTTAAAATTTACCCACTTTCACTTAACAAAGTCCAATATTTAATAACATTGCACTTCTTTTCAAGCTATAAAATACATTATTTACACTCATCATTATCAAGAGATAATAAAGTATTTGGGCCTTTGAATGAACTACATAATTTGGTCAATATATATTTCATTTTATAAAAATCTCATTATAAGAGGCACATTGGCCACAAAATGGTATGGATTATAATCCACAAGATATATTAAAATATTAATTACATAGTGCACATTATCAGCCATCAGATAATCACGACTCAAGTTTATTTACTCTTCTTTTTCTTTCTAAAAATCCAGCTTTTTCTGTTTTCGAAAAGACTATTCTTTGATTTCTTGTAGAAATTAGCTTTTTTCTTTTTTTGTCAAAACATTTTAATTAAAGATTCATTATATTAGGGGACATGTCTACAAACGGGCCAGCTTAAACTGAGTGGCCCAATTATTTTATAAAAAGATGCAATTTGAAAGATACGGGCCTTATCTGGGCCCGGTATGTCCAATTATTAATTATCAAGTTGTTATTTATCAGGGAATGTCGACAAATATATTTTCCAATAAACATTTTTTAATAAACTATTTTGCTTTTTTTATCACTGAAACTAATTATACATCACCGATGAAAAAAATAAATTTATCACTACTAATTAATATCCCTTCAATATATTATGTACAATTAATGTTATGGAACGTCGGATTTCATCTTGAAAATTCAGAATTATTGGGATATCACATTCATTAATTGCATAAATGCTTGCATCTAAAATTACATTAGTATTTTTCAATAAGAACCACTTCTACTGTAATTTTTATGAATTATAAGAAAGAAACTTAAGAAAAAAAATAATTACACCGGATTTTGTTTTTGCAAATATATCGATTTTTTTTTAAATAGTGATTTTGTGCTCATCGACCTCTCTATAAGCAATATCTTTTTTCTTTTTGTATTGATTTAACCGTTTTCAAGTATGATTGAATTCACATGCTACTTTATGAAAAAAACAACCAGAGTGGTCCATTATTTTCACATTTAAAACCCTAAAGCAAATAGAAAGTGCACGTGTGAGACTCAATTATAGGGTTGGAACATTGAACTTTGGCTTACCTTCTTCTATAATGGGGAGGTAAAGTTTTTTGGATTGTGAAGTATGGGACCATTTTTACTTATCTTACACACACATATATATGGTATAGATCCAACTACAATTGATTTTTTCGTGAGAAATGAAAATGGCGAACAAGTACATAAAATCAAGGAGTAAGAGATACTCCGTCCGTGAATAAAAGTCTCATTTCTTTTCAGCATAGATTTTAAGTAATACTATATTAAGAAAAAGTGGGTGGAAGAAAGTTAGTGGAATAAGGGTCTCACTTGTATATATTAGTTTAAAATGATATATGAGAGGAATGAATTAGTGGAATGTGGGGTCTTGTTACTCTATAGTAATTATGAATTGGGACTCCTATTCGCAGACGGACTAAAATGAAAAAATGAGACTCCTATTCGCGGAGGGACTCTTTATAGTGGAATACTGGGGCCTAAAACATATACTCTGCCTATTTTTTAAACTATTTTTTATAATTATTTAAATTTATCCATGTTTTGTGTAATATTATGTAAAACTCTTTATCAATAATCTGAATCGCCTAAAATATGCTTTTTGTGTTTGTCACTTATTATTATATTCATCCAGTAACTGGGAGATTTATCCACACCACAGATCTTTGTAATCAAAGAACTTAAAATGATTCACACAAATTATCACTATTCTAATGGATTCTTATAGATATGTGTTGTGTTGCAGTTTATGATTGGCCAACTATTGAATATGAACACTATATATACAAATTTAGGACCACTTACTAGAAATGTAGCCATTAAACATCTTCTTTATCGCACTCATATTACTTTTGATATGCATTTTGTCCTTTACAAAATGATAAAGAGGATGATTGTTCATTTGTATCAATCAATTATGCATAAATCATTAAATTGGAATAGATATTACATGAGAAATTTTTGATTGTATCTTTTCTAACATTAGATGGGAGAGTTGAATTTAATAATTCGTGTGATTGGACGAAACATAAGTTTTACTCCTATTGATAATAATTACTATTTAATTAATTACCTCTATCTTATCTCACAATTTTCTTTAATTAATATCGAACTTATATACTAAACGGGTGAATTACAAAAGTTATATGCAGGAAGCTTAATGATTCATGGGGATGTATTTATATCAAAACGCTAAGTATAAGTAAAACAAAACACTTGCAGTCCATTGAATTTTGTGATCTAACGATCAGATTATAATAATGTAGCATTTTAGTCTAATAATGTAAACTTTTGGTCTAATAATGTACATTTCCAATCTGATAATGTACCTCGGCTAATAATGTAGATTTTTAGTATAATAATGTAGTTTATCACAACCATCTAATATAAAGATCCTAGGGTTGTGATTTGTGATGTGTTTTATACTAATATGTTGTAAAGACCCTAACATACCCTATGATTCATATTGTCATTTTATAATATCCACGTGTCACATTTTACTTTTTACTATTTTTAATAAATTAGTTCACATTTTAACTAATACTCCATACAAAATTGTAGTAGAATTTTTTTACATCTAATTTTTCTAAAAGAAACACCATTAGCCCACAGAAGGCCCAGCCCAACAAATTTGGGCATCTATATTAGATCCGTTTGGTTAACTAGAATATGCTGATTCAAAAATTGGACCCAAATTAAATCGACATCGAATCCAACTCCTTTGTTTAACTACGGTAATCTTTTATCAAATTTTCAATTAATTATATCTTTATTTAACTTGCCAAACACTGGAGTATTTTTTTTCAATGCTAAAAAAAACCTCCATTAAGTTGGGACAGATAACATGTTAGAAGTCAGAAAATTACACTATCAAATCAAACCAAACAACACTAAAACCAATTAAAAACCTTAATTAATCCCCCTTCTCTTTATTGACATCGATCTCACATACATTAATTGATCATAATTAACTACACATAATTAAGTCAACATTAATTAAGCTTAGGCCTTCTTCCAATCATTAATCTCCTTAGTAATTGCCGGTATGCAGCTCGAACTCCTAGCGATTCCCCCTCTTTGATTCGTGCCTCCCTTATCCCTAGGGCTAAGTGATTTTGCCCTATTTTTCCTCAAAATGTCTCTCATGACCTCCGCCTGGCAGAGCACTGGGTATGCTCTGCCAAGGCGGTTAAACCTAGCGCACGCGCTCACATGCGCATGCAGGGCCTCCTCTCTCTTCCCGCCGTTCTTCTCCATCTCCTCCTTCACGGCCTCTGAGCAGAGCCCGCATATCATCTGGCCGTAGGTCCCGCGCACTTTCTTCACGTACTGCGGGGTGCACTCCTCTGACATCCCGCAGCACTCGCACTTTGCGTCCTCGACCTCTGAGATCGGGGGCAAGGGCGGGGCCGGCTTCTCTGGGCCGGAGGCTAGGGCTTCCTGGCTCATGAGCTCGAACGAGATGTCAGAGATCGTGCGTTGGAGGCTCTCCATTGAGAGCCTCGAAGGCTTCTGATTGTTGTTGTTGTTGTTGTTGTTGTGCTTTTGGAGAAAGTTGTTGTCCATATTGGGTGCCATTTTGGATTCAAGAGAATATGTAGGGTTTTGTTGAGTTTCAATTGTTTATATAGAGAATTGTGTGGGATTTTTTGTCTAATTGTTGAAAAGGTGTTGGTTAGGTTGAAATAGGTGGAATAAGCATGAAGAATAGTAGAAAGTATATAGTGGAAATTCAAAAGACAAGTTCATTAATATTGATGTAAGATAGTAGTATAACCCAAGCTATATATTTATAGAGTGATTGTTAAAAATTTTATGTGGATAAGATTTTTGCATTTATATGTTTGTGGTTTTATAAAAAGAGGGAGATTGAACTAGATTCATCATGAAGATATGTGAAGAATTAAATAAAAAACTGAATTTCCACTTCTTATAATATATCACCACCAAAATCACGTATTCGAAATTCTTTTTTCATAGTTTTATAAATTCTTTTTTCATAGTTTTATAGATATAATTCAGATTCTTTTTTCTCAATATTTGATGGGAAATATTTTAGCAAGCTTGTTAGCTAATTTAATAGTATTAGTAAATAATTAGGTCAAAATCTTGAAAACCCTAAGTAAAAGTAGATATAGCAGCATAAATTAATGGCTAATGCAAATTAAAAAAACTCTGCTCATGACGAAATTAGTAATTAAATAAATCTATGATAATGAATAATATATGTTGCTTTCACGGATATTGTATTGTAGCCATGAACTATTGCTTTTGTTGATGAACACACAATATCATGAAACTAATACATCAAAATGTATGTATCTTTCTTTTGTAATATTATTAAATTTTTAGGGTCTGTTTTTTTGCTAAATTTGCTCTTCTTGATTTTGACATAGTATATAGTGAGACCAGAAGGAGACAGATCCATCACGAGAAAGTAATCAAACGAAATTTATGGTATAACTATTTTAAAGAAAGTAAAGTTTTCTTTAGCATCGTATCAAATTCACATGAGTCTTGATGTGTAGCCAAAAGAAGGAGTAACTTATTTGGCTTTTCTATGGAGGTTTTTTTATCAATACAAATATTCATATATGTGAATGTTCAAAATTAATAACGGACAATTTCGTTGAAATCTTAAAAAAAACGTCGGCACACTGCTAAAAATAAACAAAAAAAAACTTCTTTTTTAAGGATACAAAAATCGAGACGCAATTATTTGCATTAGAAAGTTTTAAGAAATAACAACAATTTAGGGCAAAAAAAAGGCCTTACCGGTTTATTTGTTGTAGTTGCAGTCGTCTTTATCAACGGACAATGGTCGTCGTCTATTTACTTGACGAGAATAGTGTAAAACCAACGGATTTCGACTGTCCCCTTTGTGTTGAAAATACTTGTAAAGAGTTAATTAGAAAAAATAATTTGAAAATTCAATTGATTTAAATGCAATTTATATTCGCTGCCAAGCAGAAAGTTGAGTACATTCAAAATTGTATGAACCAAATCAAAAGCTTTCCCTCCTCAAAAAAAGAAGAAAGAAACTAAATATTAGTGGATCAAAAATAGGCATATAGTTAAGGGGATGCCAATTACTGCAATTAATTTTTTTCATCTCCTATATTGTTGTTGTCCGTGAAAATGATATGGCATGCTACTACTAAAAGTGAAATATAAAGCTATACATAAAGAAAATGTATGTAAATGGAAAATCACGTGTGCAAAAGTCTCGAAATTACATTTCAAATTCAGAAAACACAAATATTCATAGGGGATTTACATGTTTATAGATGATCGACATTTTCATTGCCGGTGTGATATAAATGGATAGTTGTAGAGAGACGAGAGCAAAACTCCGGCCTCGGATCTGGCATTGGCACCGTAGCACCAGAATATATAGACGAATTGATTTGACTTTTTTGTTCTTAGATCAAAGAAGATGAATAATAATTTCTCGATCTATTGGTTAGAGATGAAACGTCTTACCAATTGAGCTGCGCTCTATTATTGTCTTTCTGGTGAATTGATATGACTTAAATGAATGGCAATTGTATCGCTTTGCCTCAAATTTGACTTATATTATGGAGTTAAAGTTGATAACCAACTAGTAGTATTAATTTTCCCATTGAAAAAATGTTTGCTTGCATCATGAGAACCAAATTTTGTTACTCCACTATTCCTTTTCAAGTATACATCCCCTCTTGTTTCCTCTCTCTCTCTCTCTCTCTCTAAAATTGTTGAGATACATAAAGCCCAAATGTATGGCCCATGGGCCATAGCTGATTTTGAAGAGCCTTCTCCAATATGGGCCCGAATGTGAATGCAGCTCAACCGGCCCGGCCCGAATTAGGAGAATCGAAGTTTTCCAACAAAAAAAAAATATGCATACTAGATCATAAACCTAATCCCAAAAGTCTAGATATAGATATGTAAGAACAACATGGGCATCTATTAAAATATGTGGAGTAAATGATTAGCAAAAATTTGGGAAGTAATACAGTATATTTTTTAAAAATTTATTACAAAAATATATACGTTTAGTTGATTCAAATCAGTGATATTCGATCCACAACAAAAGTTTTGCATTTTGATTGTAAAAACTGTGCCAAATACTATGGCAATTTGTGACGTGCACGACTCCACCCATGCCAATTTGACAAAATCCAATGCACTATTTACAAGCTCAAAATCAGATTTATTTAAGTATTTTAATATGAGCTCATTTTAATATTTTAATTTTTTTCTGCGTGATAGGACTTAGGTGAGGACCCTTTGATGAATAATTGAAATCGAACGAAAAGTGAGGAAATAATGTACATTACGTTGGACCCACAAAAATTGATAGAATTAGCACATTATTGGATTTAATAGCTCATTTAAATTCCTCCACTAGACTGCATACTACTAATGATACAACTTGCTTCATTTTTTAGGCGAAACGGGAATTTTATCTAATAGTATTAATCATTATTATTAGAGTTCGTAATATTTTTGCATGATCCGACATAAACACACACGAAATTAATTAATTAGTATCAAATCTTATCGTATTCAAGTCCTTATTGGATCGACCTTATAAGGATATAATAATTTCAGGTTGGGTTCGAATCAAATTCATATAACTCATTAATACTATTGATATTTGAATTTTTCATTTTATTACAATTAAAATTAGGTTATTATTTTCTCACTTTTTATATGCACTTTAGGTTATCGTGTCGAGGTTTGCGTTGCAATCGTGCCATGTCAAGTATGCGTCGTTATCGTGTCGTGTCAACACGCCGTGTCGCTAACACGTTCGTGACGTGTGCAAGTCGAGCTTGAGTTTTGAGTTTCTTTAATATATTATATTCAGATTTAACTTTATTACTAGATCGACACAATAACAACTTCACTCTTATGAAATTTGTTAGTCCTACAATATAACTAATAAGATATTTTCCTGTCCACAAACTCAATTCAAAAAGTGTTTTTGAAAATAAAACTAAAAAAATTGAAATTGATATTGATAAAACAGAGATATACATGAGCTGTTTAATTAGTGGCTGTAATAGACTCTAACAGTCACACTCTTGATAGAGCTGTTGAGTCAAATTTAAAGAGTGTTTGTACTTTTTCAGCCTCAAATTATACATTTGAGGAATGAGTTTCAGCCGTGGAAGTATTAAGTTGAAATCCACAAATTAAAGGATTGTTGGTTTCATTTAATGTAGCAATCGACAAAAAGAAAAAAAGGACAATATTGTGGGATGAATTATTTATGGTCATAAAACACAATATTAGAATAATTCAATGAGTATAATAATATAAAATTTTGCATAACTGAAATATTTGTATATATTTGCAAGTTGTGGTTCAAGTTGGTGGAATATCTTAGATTAGTTTTTTTTAATTTGTTAAAAATTTACGTGTCCTTAATTTTTTGTGTTAAAAATTTGCGAAAATGATAAATAAATCCAAATTAACTACTATTAACCAATTTAGACTTGACAGTGAAATTTACAAAATGAATATAAGTATTTTATATTCAATTTATAATTCGGACGACTCTTGAAAATTTTCAAATTAACCTATCCTACTAAAGGCAACAATATATCCTTGCATTAACCTTATCAATATTATCATGAAATCATCAAATAATTCTTGAAAAATGACAAATAATTTTATTTAGTTAATTTCTTCATCGATAATATATATAGACCTCGATTTTACCGTGTAAAATTAAATTTAGGCTAAACATCCGATTCCTAATTTAGTAACAACCGAACAACAACATTATAGTTAACATATTAATATGAGAGATCAAAGACAGTTACAAAAATCATAATTATATTAAATACAATTAAATATATGGAAGATGGAGATCATATAGTTTAATTCAAAGAAATAATGGACCACGAGTGAAGTACTTTCCCACATGCCGACCAATATTAATTTATGAATAGAATCATAGATTTCTCCAAACCACAACCTTATACATATCCACAAAACTTGGCCTATTTTAGTAATATATTATTTCGTTTAACTCATTCAATAAATTAGTTTATACAGCTACATGTCTATGATCTTATCTTCACACATACCTCATCATCACATGTTTGTTGAGCTATATTCATTTTAATGGTAACGAGATTGGGTGAAGAGAGATGATAGTCAAAATAAAATTAATTGCGTGGAAAAAAAGAAATTATTTTTGGACAAGTAAGACTATATTAGAGTTAAATTGTTTAATGGTTGGAGTCAATAAATCAACCCCAATTAATTGGATTGATTTCCTTATGATTCTCATTTCTCATTTTATTTTGATTGTGTGGATAGTTAAACTTACTCTATTTTCCCACAAGAAAATGATGACTTAGCTACAAAATAAAATTTTAAAATAAAATTAAAATGTTTGCCATAAAGGGATCATAGGGTACTAAATATTTGATGCTTATTTTTAATATTTTCATTTCCATCATAAATACGTCGTTAAATTACTCTAGTTAGTAACTTCTTAAAATTACTTCATCGTTAATTAAAATTAATTAATATGGCCATATATATTACTCCACAAAAAGGTTTAACCTTTTCCTTTAAAATAAATTACCACAATTTTCGAATTTTGCCTCTAAAGATATGGGAGGGGTTAAATCTTAGGGTAAGTGTTTCAAAAAAAAAAAATAAACGAGCTCTTCCAAATCACAATGTTTTCCAAATACCACAATAAATTTTAAAAAAAAACATTATAAATTCTTCAACTAAACCCGGCACCAATAATAATAAATTAAAAAAATATTGGTGACCTATTTTTGAATAAATCAATCTATTCGACCTTTATTGAAGGCATTGATTTCCTCACGACCGATGGGGCCACGCTAAAGGTGGCACGTCAGATAAAGCACCGTTTTACTGTAGCCCGAATAACAGGAGATCCCCACCTCCTTTTCGGACATGTCTATCTTTTAATAAGTCCATAATCATTTTAAATTGCGCCAAACACCTCCTTCCCATTTTCTGTATGCAGCTTTCTCCCTGCGGTTGCCTTCCCTGCAATTCACTGCAGTCGTTCCTGCAAAATTCTTCTCAGCTCTTATTAAATTTGAATTTTATTATCGTGGCATTTGATAATAAGAGGTGAAATTTCTCCTATAATCACGTGTAGCTATTAAAATCTATAATTAATGTCGGTTTGTGCAGCCATTTTTTTTATTATGTATGTGAGTATAAATTTATTCAGTTTGCTGGAAGTCAATAACTGGACCCAAATAAAATTTGGGAATGTGGGAATTGGGATGGAAGAATAAGTGAAGTAACAAAAATTAAGATTTAACATGTGCGTGTACGATTTAATTGTCTCTATAAATTATAAATTATGGTAATGATTAATCCAGTATTTTTAGATACTATATCCTACTCAATTAAGTTGAGTCAAAAAATTTTAACATGAAGATTAAGAATTTATGTTCAAAAGTTATTGTAAGAGTGAATAATAAAGTAGGAAAGATAAGAGAGAAGGTTAAGTAATATATGTGATAAATAAAGTAAGAATAATTGAATATTATATTTTTTGTAAAAAAAAGATAAATGACTCAAATTAATTGGATATTCCAAAAAGAAATATGACTCAATTTATAAAATGATAAAATTGAAGACGATATTTTTTTCAGACAAATGCAATGTTGAGTTGATGTGCATATACAAAATTTTGGTGATGTGCATAAATAATAGTAACACAAACTTTTCCTAATATGATGGCATGTACGATTAAATGACATTTATCCACCTTTCATCACAAGGCAAGTGATTTGAATTTTTTTGGAACGTCTCAAAGTAAGTGATGCATTTTTTTTTTTTTAAATAATTTTCATTCTTCTCGTAGTATTCCATATTCTCTTACTTTATCATTTATTCAAATATTTCGGTGCAAAAAATTCATTGCTTTATTCGGAACTGAACGGAATAGAGTAATAAATATCTCTCTCATACTTTCATAATTTATTTCCATATTTTAAAGGTGCTTGATAAATAAGGTGGTCTCATTCATTTTATTTTACAGGACAATACACCAAAAAATACTTTTATTTTGTAATGAGACCGTTTTTTATCATTTTGTGAAAAGATAAAGTAATATTTAATTTCTTTTGACAATAAAATGTGCATAAAGTAATAAAATATTTTTATTTATTGTAACGAAGATTCGCTCGTGGAGATGAAATGGAATTCGGATATTCTAACTTGACATCACTGTAAAACCGAAACCGTAGACGGCACTCCGCACCATCAAAATTTCGTCTATATAGAAATTCCTGTAACGCGTCAAAATTCTACCATCGATTCCTCTGCGTAGACCTCCGCTCCATTTTTTTCTCTCTCTACACAATTCCATAGACGAGCAATATATCAATCAATTTCACCGCCAAAAAAGAGGAAGAGGGGAATGGACGCGGCGGCGGCGGCGGTGCCGGTGGAGGAGCTCACATCCGGCGCGAGCGGCCGCATAATTCCGGTCTTCAAAAACCTCCGCCAGTCGATTCTCTCCTACGACTCTCTCCGCAGATCGCTCCTGCTAATCTATTCGTTTTTCGTGTGGATCCTGCTCCTCCTACCTCGCCTCCACCGGATTTCCGCCGCCGCCTCGCCGCCGTCCTCCCCACGGACGGCGTCGTCGTCGGTAAGGCGTCGGAAATTCGGAATCCGGAGAGATGAGGAGGACACGATGAGGCGCAGGGCTTTGGCTGAGGAGGTTGAGATGGCGACGGAGGGTAGTAGCTGGTGCAGGTGGACGACGTCGTTGTTCTTCGGAGTGAAGCGGAATGCGCTCTTCTGTAGGTCCTGGCTGCCGGTTTCCGGTGAATTGAGGTGTGATTTAGGTCGTTTTGATTGATGCGTGATGTCGAATTGGGGAATTTTTTATTTTCGCGCTTTCGCTTGTCGAATTGCTTTATTCTCGCTTGCTGTCTATTTCCACACGCAACTTCTGTGGCCGTACGCAGCTGAGTAAAATTTTGTTAAACTTTAACATGCTTGAATCGTGACTGTGAGAAGAAGGTTTAGGTTAGTTGATTTGGAGGTTTTGTATTCAATAATCTCAATATAAGAATTGGACAGTTACGTTGTGGAATTTCTGCTAGCACTAGAATTATGAGCTGAGAATTAAGCGTTTCACTTGGTCATGTGTTCAATTTGATGCAGACTTGGAATTGGACTGATTGAGCAATAATTTTTGCATTACCAAGTCCTGCTTTTGGTGAAAATGTCTTCTCCATTGAAGATTATTATACATATTAGAATTTGTGCTATGGCTACTTCGATTCGTATATAAATGGAAAAGTCTGTTATTGTACTGGTTTGTGTACATACACAAGCTGATTTTATTCATAGAAACTTGTATCGTGTGAGTTATTTGTTTGTGCTCAAGTGTGATCCTCTCTCCCTCTATAGATATCAATACCATTTTAATGAGCTTCCTATAACAAACTATGCCAGGTTTCTTTTATGGAAGAGCAGTGTAGACATGAGCTATTATGCATATATATAATTTCAAGATATAATAGTAAAACATTTGCAAGGAAAATGAATTTTGTTGACATAGTACTAGAACAGAGTAATACTTCAGGCCAACTACATGTTCTGGTTCTATATTCTATAATCGAAGCTTCAATACTATCTGGCATCAAAGTTTTAATTTTTCTTTAGATGTTAGAACCTGAGGCTTTTACTATTAGGTTTATGATGAAATGTCTAGATCCTACTTCTTATTGTTTACACACCTTTACTCTTGTTGTATTTTTTTTCCTGGCAACAGCCTTCTTTCATTTGCAGTTCTTATGTTTTACTCATTAGTGTCTTATGTTTCAGGGGCATTCTTATCATCATACATGGGCTAAATGAGCACAGGTATATTATTACCTGACCTCATATTTTTCTTTCTTTTGCCATAGACGAACGATAGCTGTTGTTGCTAGCTATGATCAGTAATACTAACCATGAAATATTCTCCTTGCAGTGGGCGCTACACTAATTTTGCTAAACAACTAGTCTCCTACAAGTTTGGGGCATATGCAATGGACTGGATAGGTAAGTGCTCAGAGTGTTTTCAACCATCTTCTAGATCTTGCATTATTTAAACATCTGCTGCTCCTGAATCACAAAAGTATATCACAACTTGTTTTTCTCTTAGATTTCCTTGCTGATAACAATTTATCTAATTAAGAATGATAACAGGCTCTGTTTATTTTTCAACCAAGGCATTAGCCAACTGATGGTCATTGTACAAGCCAGGTGTAATACTAGCCACATTCCTTCACTACATAGAATAATATTGATGCCCCATACGAAATATAATTGTAAACAGTTTGTCTTGAAAAATTTGCAAATCCAAACCCACTTTCTTGGTTGGTTTGTGGTCTGCTCTGATGTTATTCTGTCTACTGTGATAAACGAATTGCTAATGACTCAAGTTCTGCCACCACTTAAGTTGCTTTAAAATTGGTTTGACTCTACTTTGGTAGGTCACGGCGGAAGCGATGGTTTACATGGATATGTGCCTTCACTCGATCACGTTGTTGATGATACTGTAAGTTCTGCTGTCCATGTCTCGAGCAGTCTATTCTTTTGTGAGAGTGTCATATTACTTAAGAATATGCTAAGTTAACAAATTTTGTTAACAATCCCTGTTCCATTCTTTTGAAAGGCGGCTTTCCTGGAAAAGATCAAATCGGAGAACCCAGGTGTACCGTGCTTTCTGTTTGGTCACTCGACTGGAGGGGCAGTTGTCCTGAAGGTACGTATGGGTATGGGCCATCCAAACCCGAGATCCTTTTTCACGTCATATACTTAACTATCTCCTTAACTTTATCCGAAACCTGATTGTACGAACAGGCTGCCTCGTATCCCCACGTACAAGAAATGCTCGAAGGAGTCATACTGACTTCACCTGCTTTGCGCGTCAAGCCGGCCCATCCCATTGTTGGTGTACGTCATATATTTTCATTCCTGTATAGATTTCTGAAGAAATAAAAAAAATGAAGTTGCTTATTGCTACCACTTTGTGTAGGCCGTTGCACCAATTTTCTCGTTGGTGGCTCCAAGATTTCAATTCAAAGGTGCTAACAAAAGGGGAATCCCAGTTTCGAGGGATCCCGCAGCTCTCTTGGCCAAATACTCGGATCCA
Source organism: Salvia hispanica (assembly GCF_023119035.1). Lineage (NCBI taxonomy): Eukaryota > Viridiplantae > Streptophyta > Magnoliopsida > Lamiales > Lamiaceae > Salvia > Salvia hispanica. Next base: position 2,149,254 of record NC_062967.1, on the reverse strand, counting down.
TTGGTCTACACCGGACCAATCAGAGTCCGTACTGGACACGAGATTCTCCGCATCTCTTCGTACTTGATGCACAACTTCCGTTCCGTCACAGTCCCGTTCTTCGTCCTCCACGGAACAGCCGACAGGGTCACTGATCCGTTGGCTTCCCAGGATCTGTACAACGAAGCGCCATCTGCATTCAAGAACATCAAACTCTACGAGGGCTTTCTGCACGACCTTCTGTTTGAGCCCGAACGTGAAGAGATCGCTCAGGACATCATTGACTGGATGGAGAGCCGACTGACTCCCGCCTGCCCGGAGGAAGCTACGGGTGTCTGGTGAGACGAGTCAGACGACACCGGAGGTTATCAGCAGGATGAGATTCGGAGCTTTCTGTTGGGATAACGCTGATTTTGATCGGAGATTTCAGTGTGTAGAGACTGTAGGTCTGGCGCCAATGTGATTCGAAATTTGTATATAAGGACAGTTTAATTCTTTAAAATCGTGTTAAATAGCGCTTTTATAAGAAAAGCCCCATATCTTGTTTGAACAAACTGCATGAAATACATATTCGATTGGAACTTTGATGTGCGATTTTACGATCGGTAAGGATGAATTAGAGTTTGCCGTAGGTGATCCTCTCCGGCGATCTTACACTTTTGCAACCGATTTTGTCTTTTAGCATCTGACCTGAAATCATTTGCTTATAATATTTGGACTTTTATGATTTAGATTTTCTCTTGGGAAAATTGAAAATTATAAGTCGAAAGGTTCGAATACATTGTGCATTAATTCCCAGTGAAATTATTAGTCTTAACATTTTATAGGTGCGAACAACCTAGCACTAAATAACTTGCTCGTATCAAAAGTCAAAAAAAGCAAAACATAACAAATAAATGAAGCCAAATAATTGAACATTACAAAGTACAATAGTCCCATTTGGGACCATCCAATGAAAATGACGGTTGCCAGAAAAACTAAACAAAATATCTTAGGGGGGAGTGTTTCAACTCCAATCTATCACGCCATGTATACTAGAATAGTGAATAACATTCTGGGCCATCTACCTCACATGTCGACAGAGGGGGACGACATATGAAACGACTTCTAAAATGTACGTGCAACGGTGCATGTGCGCCTGTATACGATGGAGTAAGAACGATTTTACAATGTACTATTTAAGCAAAAATCTGGTTACTTAACCATCAACGATCGTCATTGTTGATTTCTTTGTCCTCTTCTTCGTAGCTTACATGTCTCTCCTATGGTCTTCAATCAATGGTTGTTTTCTAGTTTTCTAGCATGTGAGTCCTTTTGCCTGAAAACCATCAACAATTTCACATACCTAGGCGATTGAATTTTTGTCGAGCTGTTTGTCACAAGGATTTTACTAAACTTTGCTACTACTCCCTCCGTCCCACAAAAGATGTCACACTTTCCTTTTTAGTTTGTTCCACAAAAGATGTCACAATTTCCTTTTTAGAAAAATTTATCTCTCACATGAATATAAAAATTATATTTTCTCTCTCCATTTAACACACAAAATAAAACCTCCTAAAATCTCGTGCCGTCCCACAAGTGTGACATCTTTTGTGAGACGGAGGGAATACTATTTTTCTAAAAATTTATTTATTTATCCCTTGAACAATATCCAAATTGTATGTGGACCTGCATAGCTCCAATCATAAAAGCCCAATAAGATAATACTGGGCATCAGCCTAAAAAATCATTTATGGAGTACTCTACTTTTCTTTTGAAAATTTAATGTTATGTAGTAGGAGTACTATATTGCCAACAATAATAAGTGGATCGCTGATTCACTATGACACTATCAATCTAGCACCACAAAAGAAGTAAAAAAAATACTTGCATATATATAATATAGATGGGACTGAACAAAGACTCATTAGAATCATAGAATACTAGTACTATTAATTTGCAACAATACAATTTTAGGAAATACTATCAATGTTGTGTAATTGAACTATAGGACGTGGTAAACATAGATTTGACATAAACAATTTTATTTGGGGAAAACTAACAAAATGTTTTTTAACAATACCGTAAAACTTCAATACAAGACCTAACATATAAATAGTCCAAAAATCGCATGAAGACACATTATCCAACTAAGATAATGCCGACGTAACGGAAATTCAATGAACTTATTAAAATAAAGATGAGAACAAACAACGTTTTTAAGTGGATCCTCGGCATCACCACCTCACCTGCGTGGAATCTGACATGGAGTATTAACTTTTAAAACGTACACATGGTGGTAAAAAAAAATAGGCCAAATTGTCGGAAAAAAATCCTGAAATTTTGTCGAATTATAATCTCAATTGAAATAAAATAAATAGTTGAAAATCAAGTTTGAACTTGTTCACAATTATCACACGGCGAAAGAATCTGATTGTCCACATGTAATATATTGTTGGTGTTTTTCAACCAAACAACATCATTTTTACGATTTAATTAATTCACCTTCCAGATGTCCTCCTTAACTTTTTAGTTGTTGTGTGGGAATCAATTTTACTAACACAAATCACCTGATAGTACGAATAAATATAAATTTCACAATTTTTGCAGTTGATTTTGGAGTTACGAGTAGCACGATTGATTGAATTTGACCAAATTTCATGATTTCTATGTTAATTTATAAAAAAAATAATAATAAATCGCAATAGGCTTTCATTGCAATGAAAATTGAATTATGTATTATGGTTCAATTGCACGTGTTAATCTAGACTCGATAATTCATGTATTAAAAATACATATTGTATAATTGTAAGATAATTTGTCAAAGTCATGGTACATAATTAAAAGGGTTGAATCGCTAGAATAGCCTTCTACACTTGTTTTTCGTAAGAAGACCAAATGGATACCCATTCCGAAAGTTGAATTCCATTTACGACCACATTCTCAATAATTGACGCTCTTCAAACAAATACTCAAAAGTCAAATCATTTATAATCCTATTTAGGGATGTCAATTGGGCTAACCCGCTCGGGTTCAGGCCAATCCATTCGGGTTGTCGGGCTATTTAGGTGAGGGCTATTCGGACTGTGAATTTTTCGGGTTATAAATTTTCGACCCTAACCCTAAATCTTCAGGTTTCGAGCTAACCCACGGGCTATTCGGGTCAATAGTAATCTTATATGTTACTTTCTATCCAATCCAATATTGTAAATTACTATTAAAAAACATATTGTCGCAAACAGTAAAGTATTATCAAAGTGATCAAAAGAAAGAAAATAATAGCAATTGAAAATTAAAACAAAATAAATAAACATATCGTTTAATTAATAGCACACATGAATCTGACTACAATTAACTAGAAATCATGCATTTCATATAACCCTAACTTTCAGTTTGAGAGAGAAGACATAATTACCATATATTGTTCATATCAATATTGTATTTAATATTGATATTACCAAATATACTTCATATAAGTATATAATCCAAAATTTTAATTATATTTTTATATTAGATGCTCAACCCGTGGGCTAACCCGCAACCCACCCGGCCCGGCCCGCATAATCCGCCGACCCGAACGGGTTAGCCCGCTTTTGAATATGTGTTGGGATTTTTCGTCTCTAACCATATGATTTTATCGGGTAATTCGGGTCGACCCGTGGATTTCGGGCTAGATCGACGATTTGACATCCCTAATCCTATTATATCACTCCATTACTCCTTTACTCAAAAAATTAAACATTTATTTTCCTTTTAAATGAAAAAATGGAGTAGTATCGCATTCAGTTCTTTTTATTATTTTTTGCTCCCTTAACTAATTATAGATTAAAATTAGTAAATGAGCCAACTCGGATATGATTAAACAGTTTCTTTCTTCTCAATTCCAAGCTTCCAACACAGCCACAATTCACAATTAAACTAAACCAAAACACAAAAACCAAAAACTAAACATGATTTAAACTAATTCACTTAATAAACTGAGCTTCCAACTCCCTCTCCATATTCCTAGCCATCCCTTGCAGCCCCACCGCAACATACTTAGCCAAATCCTCGCAGCTCATCCCGTCCACCGGATCCGCCACGAACGACCATTCGATCTCGCACCCCGCTCCATCTCCGCCGTCCACGACCTTCATCGTTGCCTCGTACCGCTTGAACCCCATGTTACTATCCACCACCTCGTAGCTCAGCCGCTTCTCGGCCGGGTCGATGGCGGTGAGGCGCTCGCGGCACCAGTGTGCATCGGCGGCGCAGTGGCGGACGAGGGTGTCGACTTGGAAGCAGGCGTCGATGGCGGGGAGGAACTTGTGGAGGCCGAAGAAATCGGCCACGAGCGGCCACACCTCGCTTGCGGTGGGCCGGAGGAGCTTTGCGCTGGCTTTGCCTTCCCATTTTGCTGATTTCTCCATTTTTTCGTTTGGTGTTTTTGTGATGGAGAGAATGATGTTTTTCACTTTTTTTTATATTGTTGTGAAAGGGAGTTTATGTCGTTTAAGGTGGTTGGAGTGTTCTAAACTTTTGGCACCTTCTGTTGACAAAAAAAAAATGATTAGTATTTGGGATTTGGGCAGTCAAAATTAGACTAATTTTAAAAAATAGTAAATATTTTAAATATTATTATTACTATTAATAATATGAACACCATAGTACACTATTAGAGATAGAATGATAAATGGAGTATTAGTTTTAACTTATCAAAACAATTTAATAGATGGACCAAAATGAAAAAAACTGAACGGATGTAGTATTCCATCTGTCTGACGTCTATCATAAATATCTCATAGTTGATCGGCCTGGGTTTAAGAAATAACTTTTACTTTTTGAAAAAAATGAACAAAAAAATATGAATCATTTTTAATATATTAGTCTTACAATAAAAATGTGAATGAAATGAATTAGTAGAATGTGGAGTTTAAATATTTGTTGGCGAACTTACTGAAAATGAAAAATGAGACATTTAATAGTGGCGGGAAGTATATATTTTTATGGGACACTTGTGTCAAAAAGATACGGACGTTTGGCTCATTTAAGAAATGTTGTCGTAAATGTTCATTGTGTGAAAATTAAGAAAAGATTAGTAAAAATTTAGAGGTGATTTTTTTCTATTTCATGCATAAAACCAAAATCATGAGAAAGTTTCGTGTTTTTATCGGGTTGCTAAATTGTAATGGCTGGTCGAAATTCTTTTTCAATTAACCCAATTTGGCTCTATCATAGTAATTTGTATTGGTTATTGATTAAATATTAGAGAATTTTAATTGTTTAAACTACACCCTCAAACTATATAATATTATGATTTCTTATAGTACAATTGCATACGTGCATTAATGCATATTTATGTGGACCTACTTGTATATTTGTGTAATTAAATAGCACTAGGCAATATAAACGTATATGATACGGAAATATAGATGCCGTGCTATATGTTTCGTCTTAGCTGAGCAATTTGACATCTAATGGAGTAGATTTTATTAGTAATTAATTATATCAAAAAAATGTGGAACTAATAGTGACTGGTCAAGATTTCGATTTGAATTAATATTTCCAAATTGCAAATATATTTTATAATTCAATTGATTGGTGATTGACTAAAATTAAACTGATTTAGTCATTTTATGTAAACACCACTTGATTTAATTAATTATATTCATCAATAGCTTATCCCAACAAAATATGAGTTTATATTTCCTTTTAATTACTGTTTGTTTTTAATACTCCATATAAAATAGATATGATGATGAGTGATGACTCATAAATGTCAAGACCATATATTAATTATTTATGGACCAGTGCATTAATAAATTCAGATATGTATGAGAATTTTATATTTCGATAACTTCGACGGTTTTTATTTTGTGAAAATCATTTTGTACTAAGAATCTTCACCAACTAAAACTATCAAATAGTCAAATTCTCTAGAACTTTTCATATAAACTAACAAATTGCATAATAAAGTATTTAGAAATAGTCCAACAATTTTCTTAATGTGTTTTTTATTTAGAAGAGCACAATATTTAAGAATATGAATAGGAATATGATTTAATTCTTAGTGACAAATTTATTAACGGTGTAGTTATTATTGGTATGCCTTTGCATTTATTCTCTACCCCACCACTAATTATTGTGCACCGCCAATTTCAAATGGAAATTTCACAAGTCGATGATGATAAGAACAAAAGTGAGTACTACAAATTTGAAAAAGAAAAGGAACAAAAATGTGCGTATTACAATTGTATTTTCAAAATGGTATAAAGTGATTGATATGATATCACATAATTGATTTTTTTATGGCAAGTGCAACACCAAATCGAAATTGGGTAAATTAAGGGGTTATTTAAATAATTTTGTCTGTTAGTATTTCACAATATATAACAAAATTCATGACTTCCTCACTACACATATAGTCATTTATCCTAACCAAACTTCTAAGTTACTCCCTCCGTCCCGCTTTAGGAGTCTCAGTTGATCAATGTTGGACGTCCTGCTTTAGGAGTCCCGGTTGAGATAAATTAATAAAAAATTCCTATAAAGCGTTAAAAGTGGGTCTCAATATCCACTACAATATTTATTTATTACACACAAACACTTTTTCTCTTAAAATATGTGTCCGACTCAATCGGGACTCCTAAAGCGGGACGGAGGGAGTACTAAAAAATTATAGTAGAACCGAAACTTCGCAAATTAGTGTTGGAATTGCCAAAATTGATAATACTTTACGCAAATTTGAAACGACATTATTTAAAGTGGTTATATATACAAATTATTCGGACACCTCTTTTAAATTAATTGGAAGATAGTGTTTTGAATTGAATAAACTATTAATCTCTCTCCCTCACGACACAAATACAAAGACTCAAAGCCCTTTCACTCTGTAAGCGACATTTTGGTTTTAAAAAAAATCATGAAAGACTTGAAATAGTTAAAAAAAAAGCCACATCCAAATTATTGAGATAGTTTTGCTGACCTGTATATTCCGTTTTGGAGTTGTCAATATATAACAACTTTTAGGTTGGTGATGTCACGAAATTCCGTACACGTTTGGCGTATATATATAACATAGTACTGTGATTTAAAAATTAAATTATACAGTGTATATTCAGTAATTGCTCCAACGTGAAATGTTCATTTAAATTATCGATCATGACATAACATAATTAAAATAGGATAAACACAAAACTTGCCTCAGTCATCTGCCAAGTGCCAAATGAACAAGAGCATCCAAAATTAAAATACGTATTTTTGTTTTCTTATTTTATTAACAGGATATAGTTTTGATCATTTTGCACATTTTGAACATCACAACACATTTTGCACATTTTGCATCGAACCTTCATAAATGGATGTAAATTTCTAAAGATTTTTAATGATCGCAACGACTATTCAACAGCCGATGACTATTTTTTCTTCCCGATATTTTTTCAGTGGTGGGCTTTTTTTTCTTAATAAAAGTAGGTGTTTTAAAGAGTTGAACTTTATGAAAAAAAAGAGATTGTGAAAAAAATTAGATTAGATAAATTTACTAAAAATAGAATAAGCCTAGTTTATGCAAAAATTTTAATATAGGATAATATGGGAGAGTGTTATATTGTTAACTCATAACTTAATTGCTAATTCTAACTAAATAATAGCCATTAGATATTCAAATTAAGGGCTTAGATCATCAATCCCTAAATATCAATATGATAAACAAAAAACGTCAATAAGGCCATAAGATTAATTCCAAAAAATATCAATAGGAGTATTAATATCAATTAACTACATGTTTAGTTATAACTAACTTTAAAAAAAAAATCCAAAACTTTAAATTCATATAACATATACTCCCTCCGTCCCCTATTAAGATTCACACTTTTCCATTTCGGTCCGTCCCCAATTAAGAGTCACATTCCATTTTTTCCATAAATGGTAAGTAGATCCCAAATTCCACTAACTCAATTCACTCATATTTTATTATAAAACCAATATAAAAAATGAATCTCACATTCCACTAACTTTTTCAAACCAACTTTTCTTTACATTTCTTAAAACCCGTGCCCGGTCAAAGTGTGACTCCTAATGGGGGACGGAGGGAGTATCAAATTAAAGATAATTTCATAAGGATTCCAAAGATATTCTACATGCATATGTTCCAACGTCAAAATTTGAGAAAAAAATCAAATTTTTTTAATTTTATCATACAGCAAAAATGTCAACATATTATATAAAATAATACTCATATATATCAATATAAGCAATGGGTTAACATTCTTAAAGCATTGTGTTGATATTTTCAAAACACTATATTGACACTTTTATCCAAAACCCTAATTTGGAGTTTTTTTTTATCTTTTTTTTATTTTATTAATAAAAATGAAAAATTACACATGGCAAATTGTAGACCACACGTTTACTAAAATCCTATAACCTTAAATAGTTATAGTTAGCAATTAAATGATGAGTTAGCAATTGATCACTCCCCGGATAATATGACTATGGATTGCAGACGAAAATATTTGATGTTATTTGGGGACTGGTTGGTCATTAATAAGAAAGTCACAGGGTGAAGACTAAAACTATGAATACCAAGTCTTATTCCAGAGAAAGCAAAAATATTCACAAAATGAATAGAACAGCAAAATTATTCACAAAATTAGAGTACCTTAAATAGGTTTCACATGAAAACGCCGCAGAAGCTTTCAGCAGCAGTTGGCTGTCTTGTTACGAAAAAATGAATTGCTCAAACGATCTGAAAAAACAAAGCAAATTAATGAATAGAGTTGGCAGTGAATGAAAATCAATGCCAGAACTGAGGACAAACCAGAACTCACTGGGGACAAGTGCGAGCCCTTATACAAGGACTGCAAGTGGCGAGGGGAAGTCAGTAAAGCTTGCACCGTGATCACAAACTATTCCATGGCTACTCTGCCCTTAGCCATGTGAAAATATTAGCATAAGATTGCAGACACTATTAACCCAAACAAGACACTAGCCAAATGCAAATGATCAATATATACATGAATAAAAGAATCGAACAAATATTCCAACCCTTGAATATTCACGAGTAATTGCTAGGCATCAACTGTAAAAACAACAGAGACTAGGCCACAACAGACAGCATCGTCGAGAAATAGGGTCTAAACATAACATCCTTTCCTTTTGCCAAAACGGAATCCACACTTATCACATGAACATAGATAAAACAATTTTACCAGTGTGAACGATAACGTATTACCAAACTGCCAGATCAGCAGGAGTTTTGACCAGGAGCCTGCTAGTTGCACCTAATAAAGAGTGGGATCATAAAATTACAAGAATCCAATGTTAGTAGAAGAAATGCAGGGGCAATGAGCTGTAGTTTCGGAGGTCAAGAGTCTGTTGATGCACCTCATAAATCTTCTTTCTGTCAATGTGTCAATGCAACATAAATAAAAAGCTAGTTAGCATAAGCAGTAAACAGCAGATCTCATTTGCCAAATGATAGATGTCATTAATTCCAGTGAGTAGTGATGTACTCAAGTAAGGATTAAGGAAAGATGCCTGTGGCGTATACTTGATAAAGAAGAACATCATTCCGCTCTATAAATTCACATGTTCGACATGCTACTAAAACAGAGACATGATACAGCACGAAGGACCCCTAAGTCAACATTCAATAAGTATATACCAACTCCAAATCACAAATCCCATTCCTCAGAAATCTTTGGGCCAACTCAGCAAATAAAAATAACTCACAAAGGAAGAATATGAATTTAATTTAAAGAATCTAGCCACATTGCAAAATCTGAAGGTATGTACCATAGTACCACCAGCAATGAAAATATGGCCTGTGCATTATGCTTTAAAGTAACTACCGTTCAATGCTATACAAACTTTAATCAGTGTGGGAACAGGAGCCACTGGGGGATCCAAAACTGCCTAAGGTAGACAAAGCTGTAGCACAGTGCACAGGTTTTTACATATAATTTTATACGTTGATGGTCAGAGTAAGCATACATCAAACTGCCAGTAGCTGCAACCAGATCCGAGCAGCAGAAGAAAAAGGGATCCTGGTTCTCCAATGAGACAACAAAATTTGCTCGTAACAAAATGAGTAACTGGCAATCCTCTTTAAGTCCTCTAAATATTTCTCAGCATTATTCTGATGCCTCAGGATACAGTTCTCCCATAGCAGACAGATGCAATATATAGATTTTTGGCCCATTTCTCCTGCAGATAATTAAGCACTGTAAGAATCAAGGAGAGCAAGTTCATTAAATATAATGGAAGAAGTAGAGGGAAGCTAACCTTGACATGTGTGCTTGGAAAAGCAGAAGTTCGAAGAGTCTCCTGTGTTTCATCCACAGGTTTCCTTCTTGGAACACTAAGAACAAGAGCAGTTTGATCCCATGTTGCTGCAGTTGATGTGATACGATAACCAGCATCCCACCTCTTATGAATACCTTCACTTGGATAAAGAAAGTCTAATTCCACCACCTGTATCAATTACAAGAATGATTATCAGTTACTTTATATCAGGGCAGCTAAAACAAGTCACAATCTGAAAGTGATAATGACTGGAAATACTTGATCCGAAAACCCAGCCCCACGAGACATGACAATTGCCCATTTACTTCCTGCAGTAGCCATTGCAGTAACATAGAAACCCTCTCTCCATTTCTTGTTGATCCACTTAAATGGAAAAGACTCGCTAACTTTATATGATTGCTGCAGATACTGGGTACCTGTGTTTTATATGTCAAAGTCATTACAAGAACATCAATGCAATCAAAATAAGATTTCATATATTGTAATGCAGAACTAACCCTTAGACATAACTACCAATGAGCTCCCATTATTAGCCCCAGCAAGTGCACTGATATAATAGTTGTTATCCCATTGTTCCATAATCCATTCCTGCAATTAATTCAAGAAAAACAACCGATTATCTCAGACCACGAACTATATGATACAATCGTAAATAAGCAAATTAATGTTACTACAAATATTATAGATGTGGGGGGAGACCTTGTGAAGGAATAAAGGTGACAGCTCATAAACTTGATTAGTAAAGCCAGTCCCTGCATCCATTATTAAGGCCCAGAGGTTTGAACACGATGCCACAGCGCTGATAAATAGCCTATCCTCATTTCCTTTATCAATATGCTGAGAAAGTCTCACATCCGCAACATTGTAGTGATATCTACAAGAAGAGATACAAGGTGGAGCCTATTATTCTTCTGAACACCTAGCAGTAAACAGTTAAAACATGATACCTTTGCTTCATTGGCCGTCGAGCATTATACACGCTAATCCATTGTGTTGCAGGCAAACCCATGCGAACCTTTTTCCTTGGCTGTTCTTCATCATCATCATCCATCATAAGCCGTCCCCTTTTTTGTCCCACTTGATATACAAGCTTCAAAATATGCAATAAGTTTTAAGAAACAAAACCATAACTACTATTATAAAGTTTCAAGGTCAGGAAACAAGCCTAAGTCATACACCGAACAATTCAAATAATACCTTCTGAGCACCTTCAGTTTTTATTGGCCTGATATCAGGATTTGGACCAACTATCCCATCAAAGAGGGCTATATATTTAGCATAACTAGGCTCCTCATCAAACTTTAAGTTAACAACATGCTCCACAAACTGCCTAAATGGAGCAGGACAGAAGCCACAAAGAGATTCTGGAGAGGTCGACATCTTCTTTTTGCAAACAAGAAAGCCTTTATTTTCACCCTAAATAGAACATAAAATAATTGTCAAGTATATATATTACTCAAATGTAAAATATAAATTCCAGACCGATGGCTAACCTGGTATCCTTGCCAAGGAAGCCGACCTCGGAGAAGAAAAACGAGTGTGTATGCAAGGGACTCTAGATCATCCCTGCGGCTACCAGTTCTTCCAAGATGGGCATGTGCACTAGCATAACGGACAGTTCCTCTGCAAGATCAATGTTCTCTTCATGTTAGAACCATGAACAGAGCAAAATATCAATATGGATATAGCGACAACAAGAAACTATAAATCATATTTTCACCTAAACACATCTGGGCGTTGATCGTAATCAACATGAAGACCAGTAGAATTATCACGCCAACGGGTCGCTGCAAATAAAAAGGGCAAATAAGGATAAACTTTCTGTTGTAAATTGAAATATACGTAAAATGGGCGAGTACTTTTAGATAAAAGGCTTAACATGCAAGAAATAATACCCAGGCCAAGATCCACCAAGAAAAGTTTTTTCTCATCCACAGTTCCAGGTGGACCAAGCAAAAAGTTCTCTGGCTTTACATCTCCGTGCACATATCTGCAATTGACATTTAAACTATAATACTATGTCTCAATAAGCTTTTTAATCTCAGCACTCTTAAAATGGATAATTATGTTCCATGTATCAAGAAACAAATGCAGAGTGGAAATATTAATCGTTGTAGCAGTGAAGTAAATGCATATCTTAGTATGTTATGCCTACAAATTAGTATTTCATTCATAAGCCTCAAGTCAATTTCTGGAAACAGGTCTCATCAAAAGGTCATAGCCATATCAAATCAAATCATATCAAAATAGGAGTACATGCACTTTAAAATACTTACCCTCTAGAGTGCAACTTCTCTAAAATGGAGATAGCTTCAATTGCAATGCATGCCACCATTTCTATGGACATTCTGCTACAAAGGATATTTACACATGAGAGCAAGACCTCATCTATGACAAAATGAAACTAGTAGGAACAACAAAAACAATCATAATTTCTTGGAGTCTTGGAGAAAGACACTAACGTGTGGGAATTGTTATTCCAGACATCCCACAGACTGGGGCCAAGTATATCCATAACCTGAAAGTTCAAAATGTTAATACCAACCCCAAAAAGAGAGATTTTTTTTTAATAATATATAGTATAATATGAAAAAAAAAAAAACATGATATCTGGGGATCATATACCATAATATAGTAGTCACTTTGACGTCCCTTGTAGTGTACACGTGGTATGCCATGACTTCCACCAAGGGCACTACGAAAACCCAAGAAATTATTCATAATGAGCAAGCATACACAAACAAATATTAACAAAACAATGAAAAGAAGTGAGACTCACTTGTAGACTTGCCACTCATAGGGTGGTCCATAATTACAGCCTTTGCTACTCCGATGCTCGAATTTCAAAGCAACCTACAACAAATAAAATATGCTATATCAATACCATAAATCCCTGCAGCATGTAAAATAATCAGCAGATGATGTATTATATACCTCTAAAGCTCCAGAGCCTATTCTTTCATGTGGGATTGGAGGGTTGATTCGGCGACCAACATACACTTGTCCAAATCCCCCTTTCCCTAGTTTTCTCCCAACCCGATATGCAGGAGAACCACCAACCTGGACCTGTTAAAGATAAATCAAACACCAACCAGTTATTACAACAAGCCAATTTAGCAGAAAAAAAGTTTCACCTATGGAAGATTAAAGGTAAGATTTGTTTTTCAGACAGGGGTTCTCCTACTACTCGAATTAGCACACAAGATTTTAACTTCAGTATAAACAACATATGTAACGTAACTCATAATACTACATCACCACCCCCACAAACCTCTTAACACGTTCACCAACCCTCGTCGCCACCCCTTAACCGCATAACGTATCTCATCAAAATCAAAACATTGCAATAATATTCCATAAAAAAGTCCGCATATGAGGAAACTCCCTACATTTTCTCCATAATAAACACATCACACTACCTTTTCCGGGAGAGGAGTGCTCCCCTCATCCTCAGCTTCCCCCCCTCTGTCGCTGCCTCTGCTGCCGCGGCCGCCACTATCGAACTCGTCCATTTTCTATCTCGCTTTAGTTACCAGACTATCTCAGCTCAACTACTATTCTCGGTCTACACAAAATTATCCCCGCAGACACAGCACACCTACATTTCCACTCTTACAACCATCATTATGCACCACCAAAATCCGTTATCCTACCTCCAGCTGTAGATACACTATTCCTCTGGAAATCCGTACAATTTCTTCCTCGCCTCGATTATTCCTTATCCAGGCCAGGTCAGGGACATCTGCGCATGCCTCTACACAATTTCTCAATATCCGCGATCTTCCAACGACGCCGTCGTGGATTACCCGAGCTATGACTCACCAAACTCTCAGATCGGCGGCGTCAAGGTCAGAAATATGTGAAACAGAGAGAAAATACACCTAAAGGAAATCGGCGATTGAAATCGATAAATGGAAAAAATTAACTTTTTTGGAAATTAGGGTTCATAAATTGGGGGAAAATTACAACCCAAAAGGTAGTGAGAGAAGGAGATAGTGTGCTTGAAGAGATTGGGTTTTTTTTATTATATAGTAATAATACTATTTTTACCGCCAAAGAAATTTATTTTTACTTTTTTGGCGCGGATGAATTGAAATTTACTGTATTTAATTTTTTGTGGGGGCGGGTATTTATTTTTTGGTAGAAGGTGACGTGTCAGTATATAATTGGCTGTGGAGTTTTCTCTTTGACTATTATTGGTGTCTTTCACAATTCCAATCGAATTATGGTATGTTTCATTTTTCAGTATTTTTATTGAAGTAATAAAAAATTGGGAGTGTTAAAATTTGAAAACATATTGTGTATACATTCCCTTTGTTTATGAAATTTTATTACAGTGCATGAAATAAGTATGAAAACAAAAAAAAAATACTATATTTGAAATCATGAATAAGTTAACTCTACTAATTTACCACCTCCGTCCACCAAAATTTGTCCCACTTTGATCCGGCACGAATTTTAAGAAATGTAATGAAAAGTGAGTTGAAAAAGTTAGTGGATTGTGGGTCCTACTTTTATATAATAGTTTTATAAATGTGAGTAGGAATGAGTTAGTGGAATAGTCCACTACCAAAAATGGTAAAAGTAAAATGGGACAAATTTTAGGGGACTGACGGAAATGGAAAAATGCGACAAATTTTGGTGGACGGATGTAGTATTTTTTAATAGATATATAATAAAAGAAAATTATAAATCGATAAAGATTAATTTTTATGAATAAATTAAAATAAAAAATAAAGTAATTATTTTTCTTGAGTGGATGGGTATATAATAATTTCGATAGTTCGTTATCTTTTTCTAAGTTTCAAATTGATCTTACGATACATACTAGTACAGCATTTTTGACATTGGACAAAAACATTTATTTGCAATTCTAAATTTGAAATTTTTTTCATATTTCGAATGAGTCAAATTACATTAGAGCTCTTACGCGTACAGAAAAGTTAGCTTTTTCGATGTGAAGCCAAGAAATATTATAAAGAATGCATTTGGACTAATAAATGTTTTATAGATTAAAACTCTTCAAATTATAGAAAGAGAAAATAGAAAAAGAGTGTTCACACTCTGATTCAAATGCTGTTCTCATTTAACAAGAAAAAAAAAAAGACTACTTTTCTTTGTCTCCGGTTTTTCTTTGTCTCCGGTGGCGCCCCTCCCACTAGGACCTCCACTAGTCCTTCCCACAAAAACTGCATGCCACGTCAGCACTAGCTCTTTCCATTCCTCTGCCACATCACTAGCCTTTCCCACTAGCCCTTCCATTAGTCCTTCCCACAATTAAATAAATTCACAATTAAAATTCACGAAATTAAAATTCGACACGAATACGAACGGGAAATACGAATATTTCATTAAAAAAAAACATACATCATTCGAAAAAAAAAATTACATAGTAGATAGAAAAAAAAAACAACCACATTAGTGTCCACCCCTCCGCGTCCAAACATCTTCGATGATATCCTCCTGAAGTCGAATATGGGCATTTCTTTGCCGCATGTCGGCAAATGCGCGCAACCGCTCAACCTCTCCATGAGGTACCCCCATGTTCACATTCGTGGTGGCCACGCCGTGGCTTGGGCCGGCACCCGTGTCATCTTCGCTGGTCCACTCAGTCAGCTTCGTCCCCTTCACTTTCGACAATCATGTTGTGCAAAATGATACACGCGTACGTGATATCGCCGATGTTGGGAATATACCACTGCCGTGCTGGACCTCTCACCATCGCCCATCGACTGGAGCGCACCAAATGAGCGCTCAACATCCCTGCGCGCTGCCTCCTGCCGGGTCGCAAAGTAGGACTTCTTTGGCCCGATCGCATGCTTGATCGTCTTCATAAAGACGGGCCGGTTTGGGTATATCCGATCCACCAAATAGTATCCCATGTTGTGCCTGGTTGCCGTTGGCGGCAAAACCGATGGCGGGACCAACGCCATTGCGCGATCGTTGAACAGGGGTGACGGCCCGGAGGCGTTAATGTCGTTGTTCGACCCGGCCACTTCAAAATAAGCATGCCATATCCCAGCCGGTAGGTCAGCTACGGCTTCGAGGATCATCGTGGGATGCTTGGCTTTGAAGCCGGAAGTGTGTATCTCCTTCCAGGCGGCGGGGCAGTTCCTCCACTCCCAATGCATACAATCGATGCTGCCTAACATCCCGGGGAACCCATGCACCGACCCGTGCATATTAATCAGCCGCTGGCAGTCTTCGGGGCTCTGACGCCGAAGATACTGATCCCCGAATATCGCTCTAACGCCCGCGCAAAACTCCAACAGACACTCGACGGCTGAAGACTTTTCTTCAGGATGAAACGCTGGGCCGTC